>NC_137235.1:21159716-21424716 GCF_949987685.1 Ammodytes marinus
CTCAAGCTATTTTGCAAAGAAGAATGGGCAAAAATGTCAGTCACTAGATGTGCAAAGCTGGTATAGACATACCCGAATAGACTTGCAGCTGTAATTACAGCGATAGGTGGTTCTACAAATTGACTCAAGGGAGCTGAATACTTTTGCACGCCACACTTTTCAGTTTTTTATTCATAAAAAAAATTGAAAACCACATTTAATTTTAATTCCACATCACGGTAACACTTTACAATAAGGTACACAAAATTGTAGTACCTACTACATAGATATGTGTTACCTACTAGGTTTTTTTTGTGCTACTTAACACATATTTTACCTATTCTACCTATGTGTTAGGTAGCACAAAAAAAACCTATGTGTTAGGTAGCACAAAAAAATAAAACTTATGTAGGAGGTAACACACCAAAAAAAAAACCCTATGTGTTAGGTAGCACAAAAAAAACTTATGTAGTAGGTAACACACCAAAAAAAACCTATGTGTTAGGTAGCACAAAAAAAACGTATGTAATAGGTAACACAAAAAAAACCTGTGTTAGGTAGTAGTAGGTAACACAAAAACAAAAAAAATACATATGTAGTAGGTGACACATATCTATGTAGTAGGTACTACAATGTTGTGTACCTTATTGTAAAGTGTTACCCACATTACAATTACGCACCATTTTCTGTTGGTCTATCACATAAAATCCCAATAAAATAAATGTACGTGTTTGGTTATAATGTGACAATATTTAGAAAAGTTCAAGGGGTATGAAGACTTTAGCAAGCCACTGTAGAAAGAAGACCTGCCTGCATGCATCACTCAAGTCAGCCTGCATGCACCCGGTCAGTCAGCACCTGTTTCAGCTGCCTTTAAGAGTGCTGGGTCTTAATTTAGCAACTGAGCCAATAGCATTCCTCAAACTGTGCTGCTCTGTATAGAACACTTTTATCCTTTGTAATTAAGACGTGACACAATATTATTTGTGTCCATATAGTTTATGGTTTAAAAATTGTTCAAAAATGTAAAATGTAAACATGACTTGCATACATTATTTTTTGAAAGACCTAGTCTAAGGGTGTATTCACACATGGAAAGTCCGTTAGTTCACTTGCTTTGGTCCAGAACAAATAGAATTTGGATTTTTTTGTTTGGTTTGGTCCACTTTCATATTGCCCCTTTTGCAAGTGAACCAGCATTACGAAGCAAAACCACACGTGATCTAAGGTCATTCATTCATTGGACAGACATTCTGGGGTGGAGAGAAGCAGGAAGAACGAAGTAAAAACTGCGAATTTATCATTGATATAATATGGAGTTAAAAATAATGAAAATGCCTACATCTAGCCTATAAATAAAGAAGAAAAAAATCTAATTATTGTTGTTTCATATGTTTATAATATGTAGCCCTATGACAATGCCACGTTATGTGGCTTCTAGCCTACGATGTGAAACATCATTTTTACTGTATTTTTGCTGCTGGACGCGCGACTCGCGTGAAGAATAGGCTCAAACTGAAACACAGCTGATTAAGCTGTGTATCAGCTGGGTGTCAGTTCGGCGCAGTTCAGCACCAAACTGACACGGGGACAGTATTGACGGTCCCGTTGGGAAGAACAATAAAAACACACACTTCATGCAAAGCGCAGCGTGAACCTGTTGGCACTGTAGGCTACGGGAGACGCTCCTCTCCATCTGATCGCTGATCCGCACGCATCATTATCAAATGTAATATTTTCGCTCGGGGCTCCCGGTCAAACCACAACTAATCTTCCTAACAATGGCGACAACAACACTTTCCCATAATGTGAAGCTGATGGCGATTTATTAAAAAAGAAAAGAAAGAAAAGGCGCAGTGCTTCCTGCAATTGGGTCGGATCGAGTCCGGCCAAATTCACACCACAAACGAACTGCAGCAGAGTGCGTTTTGAAGCGCATCGAGACTACCTCTTCAGCTGGGTCTCGGAGCGTTTGTTTGGTCCGCCCCCGAGTGCGATTGCTGTATTCACACCTGTCTGAAAGATGCGCACCGAAGGTGGAAGTGCACCTGAGTTCGTTTCAACCGAACTAAACACAGCATGTGTGAATACACCCTAACATTTCTGGATTTAATTCGTTTAGATAGAATATTTTAATTATGTATAAATGCAATATAACCAATGTAATAAAATGTGATAGCCTATAACTATAGAAACTTTTGTAGCCTACTAATAATTAACATAGCTTAAAATGTGAAATTCTCATTTAAACAACCTATCAACTAGTTTGGAAACCCTGTAGTATATTTTTGGTTTCATGTTAAATCAGTATCACTTCTCATTTTATTTAAAAACTCTTTACTTTGACCTACATCTACATTTAAATCTATGGGACAGACAACATTTTTTACCTTTTTGTTTAAGTAGCATTTGCATTTCTATTTTGTTTATTTCCTTCTATTTTATTTTATTGCATCTTATTTTTACTTTGTATTTGCACAGAAGTACATGTCACGTCAACATTTCACTGCGCATTTCGATACGTATTTGACAAATAACAATATTAGGAATGGTAGAATTCGATAAATAAAGGTTTATTTTTCTTAGCATGATATTTGTCATTCACCCAAATAAAGAACAATTGAATACAAAGGCCTACTGATCTGCATTATTAACCCTCCACCTTTACATTCAATGATGCATTTCTCTCTAAAGAAAAAGCATAATAAAAAAACAGCAATGATGAATAACAGATTTACAGCACTAAACATTTGGACAGATACAATGCCATGATCTTATCAAATAGTATCTGTCACTGCCCGCCCCTCCCTAAACAGAGCAGACGGTCCGTCACATCGACGAGAAGAAAGCAATTCACATGCTCTTTTTCCCCACCTTCAGTGCTGTGTACACGGTAAATAAAACAAAGCCGTCTAAAGTCTACGGGTCGGATCGATCCATTTAGCCAATTCTCTAAACATAGCCTATGCATCGAGCGCGCTGCAAGGAGAGATAATGTGCCTTTAAACGATCTGGAAACGTATTTAAGCCATATACCTAAAGTTCAGCGGCGTTTTGAAAGCCCGAGATGGTGATGGCCAATAAAAATCAGAGCAGCAGCCCATGAGGACAGACAGGCAGTGAGACAGGTAGGCTAGGCGTCTCCTCCGCCCGTTGTGCAATAGACTCATCCATAAATATGAACACACACACGCTCATAACGTGCGAAACATATGGGATTATTTAGCTAATTTGTTTCCGCTACTTTGTTATCAGTTCAACTTGCTTTGACTCACGGAGCCTTTAGGAAGCATTCGTTTCCTTTCTTGAATAGACCACTCCCGTTTCGTGTGCATTAATTAGTGGCCATTGGAATGCATCTCCCAACAGAGCTATACAAATGTATATGTTCAATTTGCTGCAAAGCAAACCCGCAGCCTCTATTGCTGACTGTAGCCTTTAGATGACTTACCTTCAAGTGTAGATATCCCGTCTATTCATGAGGTTTGTAGCCTATAGGTTTGTAAATCAGTAACTCACACAACACTAAACATTCAGCCAAACCGCCCAGACTGGTAGGCTACTGGAAGACTGGAAGAGGAGATGCCGCCATGGACATATAAAGAAAGGATGCCGCCCTCAGGATGCCGTGGGAAATGTCAGAGTACGGTGGCGCAGAGTGCCCAACTGCACATGCAATTGCAAATAGACAAAAGCTAATAACCTACAGGTAATAATAATAATAATTGTCATGAAAGTGTAACACTCTGCATTCTGATAACATTACAATGCCAGTTGTAACCTATAAGACAACAGTAATTGGTTGATGAGCAGTCAGCGATTCTGGAGAATGTTGTCAAAATATTTTTGTCAAATCAGTCATGATCTACGGTGGCGCTGAGCATTCACCAAATAAAAAAAAGTTTCACAGCAGGATCTCGTAATTACGAGATAATATCTCGTAATTACGAGATAAGGATCTCGTAATTACGAGATAAGGATCTCGTAATTACGAGATAAGGATCACCCTCTCATTCATCAATAACGATGTCTGTGTGTGTGTGTGTGTGTGTGTGTGTGTGTGTGTGTGTGTGTGTGTGCGTGTGCGTGTGCGTGTGCGTGTGTGTGTGTGTGTGTGTGTGTTTGTGTGCAGACGAGGTGAACCTAGCCATAGGAAAACGTAGGCAATAGCCTTGGTTTCCGGACTACAATGGGCCCCATAATCAATACAATTATTTTAAATATTTGTTTACTGTTCATTCATTAATCAGCGATCGCATCGGGAAATGAGGGACACACTTTCACTTTTTATATGCAGTTTGTTCATTATGAGCCACCGGAGCCACCGTACTGTGTTGCCTCATCCAATCAGAATGCCCGGTGGGCTAGTTCACTTTTACCTCCTGTTTGTTACTGTATCGGAACGCAGTTTTATTGAATGCTTTGATTAAATGCAGTCGTTAAACTCGGTGTAATCCTTGACTCATACAAACACATAAGAACTTTCTACAAGGAGGGCATGACAATGAGTATAGCCATGTCAACTTTGTGCAGATATGCAGTCACTGGGACTATTCAGGAGAAAAGCCCTGTCGGACCTCAGCAGCTGATCACGTGCGTAAAGCCGAAAGTGTGTCCCTCAGTACCCGATGCGATCGCTGATTAATGAATGAACAGTAAACAAATATTTAAAATAAGTGTATTGATTATGGGGCCCATTGTAGTCCGGAAACCAAGGCTATTGCCTACGTGTTCCTATGGCTAGGTTCACCTCGTCTGCACACAAACACACACACACACACACACACACACACACACACACACACACACACACACAGACATCGTTATTGATGAATGAGAGGGTGATCCTTATCTCGTAATTACGAGACCCTTATCTCGTAATTACGAGATCTTTATCTCGTAATTACGAGATAATATCTCGTAATTACGAGATCCTGCTGTGAAACTTTTTTTTATTTGGTGAATGCTCAGCGCCACCGTAATGATCTGCTTCCTGTCCGTACTGTGTGTGCTGAAAAAAAAGTTTGTATACACAGCCTAGGCTCTGTAAACTGGTATGTAAACAAATGGAATGTAAACAAAGAGGGCCCCCCTTAGCATGTAAACATTTACTATTTACAGAGCATATACTACCTAACCCTTATGCCTTGTTAAAAAAAAATTACACTGAGTATGTTAGTGGAAATGTGTGTATGTTGACCTTTAAACTGCATTAACATTATGAAAGATCAATATTTTTGAACTGGCCAGATGTATGGAGAATCGGGATGACTGGAAGCAACGATGGGGGGCTCGTCTGAGGACGACCTAGAGAGACCACCAACCGCTTTTTTGAAAAATACACTAAAATTCGATATTCCAATTTTTCTTAACTTTGATTATTATTAGTATCACCGGCTTACCCATCTGAATTATAGGTGAGAAAATTGATTTTGGGGCATTATTACTTTTCGCATAATGTCAGTTTGAAAAAAAAAGTTACACTGGGTATGTTAGTGGAAATGTGTGTATGTTGACCTTTAAACTGCAATAACATTATGAAAGATCAATATTTTTTCCCATTTTTTTTAATTTTCTTCATGAAGGGGTTGTTGTTCAATCTATGTTATGATAAATGGTGATTAGAAATTAATCCTTTAAAATACACTAAAATTCAATATTCCAATTATTTTTTTGATTTTGGTTATTATTAGTATCACCGGCTTACCCATCTGAATGATGGGTGAGAAAATCTATTTTGGTGCATTATTACTTTTTGTTTAATGTCAGATTGAATAAAAAAGTTAGATTTCTACCATTGACTTACATTATAACAAAGTTTTTTTGGCAACCCGCCTTTAAATTAAAGTGAAAAAAATGTTTTGCATCTGACTTCCCATTTTACTACAGAAAATTTGGTAAAATGAAAGAGAATAGTAAAATTTACCCATTTTATCACCTCTCTTATCATCGTCTTTATTTCAAAATATGAGTTTTTATGATGACAACCACTCACTAAAACTACAAAATGCCATCTTTTTTTTCATTTTTTTTAGTTTGTATATATATATATGTGTGTGTGTGTGTGTGTGTGTGTGTGTGTGTGTGTGTGTGTGTGTGTGTGTGTGTGTGTGTGTGTGTGTGTGTGTGTGTGTGAAAGTGTGCTTGTGTGTGTGTATGAGAGGAGATAAATTACAAGGGGTACAGATTTGCAGCCCTAATAGCCTATGACACATGCAAACACACCCCCCCCCCCCCCACACACACACACACACACACATACACACACAATCTTATTTTGTCATGGACATGCAGACATCAGTCCATACTATCCATATCAGAACACCTTTGACATTTTTCTTTAGATTTGTTGTCGCAGTGGCCAGTAATCTGGAAGTTTGACAGAAAATATGAAAATTCATGAGGCATGTTTGCTCCTCAGTTGGAGACCATATGAAATGAATAAATCTACTAGATATGAGTTACAACCTAAAATTTGATGCCTCTCCTACAAAATTAGTGCAAAACATGATATAAATCCTGATTATATCTTGCCATGGCCAAGGAATCAAAAATACTGGTTCTATGGCTTTCTATGAGTTTACGAAATAACCTATTTTTACACAAGGATTTCAGTGTCTGTGATTTGAGTTCACACAGACTGACTCCTGGAAAATATTTTTTCACTTCTTCAACCATTCTGACTAAAAGAGGTGTTCACTAATTACACATCAAAACCATTTTAGTGATTTTTTATCTATTTTTTTATTGGTTTGCAGCTATGAATTACACAAGGATGCCAATTTGTTGTAAAGGATCCCCATAGAGGTCAGTGGGGGGGGGGGGCTAAAATGGGCCAAAAATTTTGACGACACTGAATAGATTCAGGACTGGACATTGCCCATGCCTGGCCAGCCTTCACAAATGGGGCAGCAGCCCAACCCCACGGTGTGCTTGTGGAGAGCAGCAAACAATGCAACACATCATTGAAGTATGCCCTCTACAAAGATTTAAAGGAGGACTTGTCACCCTTCATACAGCAGATCAAGAGGCAACTGCTTGGCTAAAGGACTTTGCATTCGCTAAATAAAATAACACTAGAAATGACCCGCGTGGCAGTTATAGGTATAAAGAGAATGCTTGCGGTTCTAGTGTTAAGATGCTGCAGTATTCATTGTTTGCTCAGTAGGCCTTTTCATTTTCAGCCTTGTGAATACAGCTATCCTGATCAGAGAAAATTAAATTGTCAGTTTGTGCACTATTCTGGTACTGGCTACCCTGTATTTGCAACACAGTGTAACAAAGATGTTCAAAAACGAATTCTAGAGAAAATGTCCATGGGGTCGTCAGAAATGTTTGATGTCAAAATGGGGTCACAGCCCAAAAAAGGTTGGGAACCACTGCCTTAAAGCTGGGGTGGAGGATTTTGGGAGAAAATAGCTGTTGGGATAGAGATTAAAATCCAAATAGCCTACCTCAACCGCTCTACTTGTTCTCTTTGGTCCCTCCCTGACATGCTCTATCTATACCAACAAAGTCGTGCCAAAGTGAATGGACAGTCCCAACAGCCAATAAGAACAGAGAATCGGAGCCTCGCTCTGATTGGTCAAAGTGCCAGCTCATGTTAACTTTGACCAAACAGAAATCATATACCCCAGCTTTAAGATGTTTGGTGAATATGGCCCCTGGTGTGTTATTAGGCCAAGGAGGGAATTAAGGGGCTCTGCTGGACAGATGAATAAAAATATTATTGAAAATGTTTTAATATCTAGCCTAATTAATAATGCGTACATTTGCATCTCTTAAAAAAAACAAATAAAAACAAGACAAAAATGTTAAAGCCAGGGTTAAAATCTTTATTTTGTTTTACAAAATTAGAGTCCAAAGTTTTTACTGGACATATTTTCGATACTGCCCTATTTCATGCACATGTTTTTAAGAACAAAATGTGTCAAACATCAGACAATTAACAACATATTAACAACTCTTTCTATAATGACCTTCAGAATAGTGCTGAGAATGATTAAGGAATGTTTAGTTAATGTACGTGCTTTAGAAGATGAGATGTGTGGTTCGGAGTATTGAAAGGAACTTATGTTGAGATAATGGCCGTTAAAGATGGTTGTAAAATGAGAAATATACAGACGCAAACAGACAAGGTTTAGCCAAATAAACCACTGTGTTCATTTTGGACCTTTGATTTATACTACTATGACAGAAGACAGTTTTGAACGCAAAATAGACAACAATCTTAAAATTGCCCAGTGCATGGAAAAAAAATTCTGGAGCAGTGTCACTACTATCCTCAGTTTGCTTTTTCACAGATAAATTAAGAGTTTTGAGTCTGCATACTGTTTGAGTGTTTTAAATGTTGTCATTCAAAACCTGCTTAAGTAGCCTATGTAGTATTGAATGTCTCTTGTCCATGTCTTGCTCATCACACAGAATGTTTTGTTGACACCATAGATAGTATAATAAAGGTTGACACAAGGCCCTGTGGGGAGCAGTGCATGTGGGCATAGGGTCCCCCCTTTAGGGATGACTTTACTGCAGTAATTCCCTCAAAGCTTGGACTATTAGGGCCCGGACAACTCCGCCCTAAACATGCAAATGTCAGATTGGCAAATTCGAGATGACAGCCTTGGAGTTTGTTTCCCCAAGGGGCAGAGACATGAAGGGATATATTTAAAGGCCTGTTCTCTGATGTCAATGCATAGGGATATCAATACTTATATTAATAATTCTACATATGAAATAATAAATTGTTATTTTTACAGGCCTACCGTAAGTAATTAGACTGTTAGTAAGGTCCAATTAGGTGTATCACTGTTCCCTTTTATATGCATTTTATAGAGTAAAATAGTCAAACCTATGCAGGCTGTGTAAAGTGTATTAGCCTACACTGGGGGGGAGTTATCGGTTTATCGTCCTGGAAACTGTTGTCCTAATCCGTTCTTAGAGGATAGCGGCTTAGTGCGACCTGAGGTTATACTTCTTCAGAGAGGACGCTCCAAACAACCAAGACCGTAGACCTATCTCATGGAGCCTACACTTTAGATATATATTGTTCTATTACTGTTTCCAACTCGCCTTGCTTTCTTCTGTTTTCCGGTCAAATCTCTTTGCCACAGTGAAAGAAGCTATGTCAATCACTTCCACTGGGCTCATTAACTGGAGGCCATTTTAATAGCAGTGGCTACGGAGAGCTTTTTTGCCCTGGTCCTGTAAACGTTTCTCTTCTATTTTTTTTATTTTTTTTTAATTATTATTTGTTATTTACCACATCCTTGTCAAGATGAAGGACCGACTGGCGCAGCTGAAGGAGGTAGGCAGAATTGTGTTAGTTTTTTATGAGTCATATTTACCTTGTGGAGCACCTGTTGCTAGCACAGGCCTGTGTGTAGGCCTACATATTTATGAATCAACTACTATTATTACTGTAGCTTAAAGTGTAAAGGCGGTTGCTCAGTCTCATTAAATACAATGTTCTACTGATAGCCTCTAAAAGGGCAAGGGTTCGACATTTATGCCTATTTATTTCACCAAACAACACCATATTTGATCAATTATGAAAACGGCACAATTGATTTTATTAGAGCATGTTTTAGCGGAATACAAAAAAGAACATAGCCTAATTGTTCCGAGTTGGCCAAGGCATATAACATATTGTTTCATTCAAAGTTCTGAATAGAAATGATTTGCATATTTAAAATAAGTAGGCCTATAGTCACTACGTTTACATACAGTAACATTAATTACGCTTTTAATACTTTAGGCTCACGCTCACTGGTATTTGACATTGACTGTTTGGTGTGAGGCGTGCGGTGGGTAGGCAGAAGCGCGTGCGAGGAATTCACGTCACTGTGTGGGTGAAAGCCGGCCTCGCGTGTCTGCTGTGTAGCTTTCTGTCAAATAAAACACTGGATCTTTTTGAATGGGATAGGGTATTCAGGAGGGGACCATGCCTTGTAAACAGAATATTGCTCCAGGGCGACCTCTTTTTGGATTACAATGTTGTTGTTACTGTATTGCTCTCCAATCTATAATCTTTCTACATTTCCAAGATATTTGGAAGTAGGCTATTGGATTATACATGTGTTTCTGAGGTCCAGGCTTTTTGATTTCATCCTCACAGTCAGTTTTGACCCCTTTCTGGATGTGATTGTGTTTGATTGTGTGTGTGTGTGTGTGTGTGTGTGTGTGTGTGTGTGTGTGTGTGTGTGTGTGTGTAACAGAACAGTGATGGAGGCGATATTGAGGTTCCAGTGGAGAGCGAGGCTTTTATGGATGACTTCTTCGCTCAGGTATTCTACTTGTGTCTGTCTTTCCGTTCACCTATTTGCTAAAAGGAACATTATTCCTTATTTGCTGACCACTGTGTGTGTGTGTGTGTGTGTGTGTGTGTGTGTGTGTGTGTGTGTTTGTGTTTGTGTTTGTGTTTCAGATTGAAGATATCCGTGGCAGCATTGACAAGATAGACGAAAGCATCACAGAAATAAAAAAACTCTACTCCGTAATCTTGTCGGCCCCCACATCTGATCCGAGTAACTGTCACACACACACACACACACACACACACACACATCAAACACACATACACACAACTTGCTGCTTACTATACCATTTCACCATTGGTCATCTCCCTGTTCCTTCACTCTCTCTTTCAGAAATACAAGATGATGTTGAAACCCTCACCAATGAGATCAAGAAGGCGGCCAACAATGCAAGAAACAAACTTAAGAGTAAGTATTTTTCAGGATTACTTTGTTTTTCTTTTCTTTTGCATTTGACAGAAAATAGTTACCAATTGAAAGAGGGGAAATTGAGAGAAAAAAACAACTAAGGGGTAGAAGAGTTGTCTGAGGAGTCCTACAAGGGAATTTTCACTCAACACCATTATATCGCCGTGATTGTAAAGGTTTTGAGAGAGGGATAGGCCTATCTGAAAAACTCTGCAGGGTTAGTTACCACTTTGGCTGTTCCCAACCTTAATTATTATCCAGGGTTGTTTAAAAAAAATATGTATTTACTTGTGTCTTATTTTGTGTGTACATGACAAATTTGAAGCCATCTCATTCTCACTGTCTATACTCTATCTGTCTCCCTTGAAGGAACAACAGATTCACAGTATTGATTGTTCTTTTTTTGTATTGTTTCTGTGTGTGTTTGTGTGTGTGTGTGTGTGTGTGTGTGTGTTTGTATGTGTGTGTGTGTGTGTGTTTGTATGTGTGTGTGTGTGTGTGTGTGTGTGTGTGTGTGTGTGTGTGTGTGTGTGTGTGTGTGTGTATGTGTGTGTGTGTGTGTGTGTGTGCGTGCGTGCGTGTGTGTGTGCATCAGGTATTGAGCGCCAGCTTGAGTCAAACACAGATGAGAGGGCCTCAGCCGACATCAGGATAAAAAAATCACAGGTCAGAAAATATAACATAACATTGAACGAGGTTAACTAGTTGACCCACACTCTAAAATATAATGAACGGTAGTTGAACCGTACTTCTTCAAGTTGATACATTCATACATTTCTTAGAGGAGATGGAGGTTCAATCTTCCCACTATAGAAGACTAAAGAACACATGCACACTGACCACTAGCTCTTCTCTTTCCCTGGGATCTCTTGTGCCCTCTGTGAATGAAGGATTCCATCTTCTAAATAACCTGAAACAATCGATATGAAAATATGAATGGAATAACTAAAGTATAAAAAATCCTAGGATGAACAGAAGGTAAAACACAAGGGACATATCTAGCCTTCACTTGTCAGATTGTAGTATTATGGTATAATGTACCGTAGTCTATATTTCATGTTGTAAACCAGAGGATTACATTTTATCCTGCTGTGCCTTTTCAGCACCATGGACAGCAAACTAAATAAAGCTGTGCTTGAGCAATTGCTCTAAATGATTTATTTAGTTCAATGTAAACAAGGAAAAAATAAAATTTATGAGACATTTAAGGAATTGAAAAAAACCAGAGGTTTCCATTATTAATGCAAGTCAAGTTTTAATGCAAGTCTGAATCTTTTGCACGGATCGGTACAGAAAGGCTTAAAATTTACTCTAAAGTATACTTTTTTGATTGTGATGGTTTGAATGGTTTCTCAGAAGTGTCTGGTGACGGTTTAAACCTTGCAGAGGCTCACAGCAGATTCCTCAGCCTCCTCTAACAAAAAGATGAAAGCAAAGTATTACTGTCAGCTGAAAACAGAATTATGCTCAAAATATTTTTTTAGGCATGACATTCAGGGAAACTCCAAAGTCCACAATACACATACAGTATATATCTTATACATTGAATGACTTTTTTAAAGTAAATTAACAGGGAATCATCATTGTAATTTCCACAGCAAGCCATCCTGGCCAAGAAGTTTGTAGAGGCGATGACCAAATACAATGAGGCTCAGATGGACTTCAGAGATAAGAGCAAAGGACGAATTTCCCGGCAACTGGAGATCAGTGAGTTATGACACGCTAGCATCATGCTGTTGTATAGATATGTAATGTACAGTAGGCTATATAGGTCCTAGTATCTAGATGACCTGTCTGAAGCCAGTTCTGACTTGTTATAGTCAGATTTAGATGTGTTTAAAAATGTATGAATCATTGATAGACTAAAGTAAGGCAGAAGGTTTGTAAAATCACGTTTTTTAAATTTTATTTTTTATTTTTACTTTATTTAACCAGGAGAAAAAGTCTCATTAAGATTACAAATCTCTTTTTCAATAGAGTCCTGGCCAAGACAGGCAGCAGCACAGTTACAGAAAACATTGAAACACAATTAAAAACAGAGAGCATATTCACACAATCAGAAAACATTCCTCTACAAAGCATGTACAAACAGAGTGGCCCACTTCTAATTCATTGATAAGTGTTTTAAATTTGTTTAGAGACCAGCTCCTTAAGTCTCAGGTCCTTTTGCAACTGGTTCCAGGTAAAGGGAGCAGCATAACTAAACGCCCTTTTCCCCAGTTCAGTACGGATTTTCGGGATAGTTGAAAGGAACAAATCCTCAGAGCGAAGGTGGTGAGTTCCCATACTTTTTTGAAGGATATAGATCCGTAGGTAGGATGGAAGGACACCAAGAATAGCTTTATAAATAGGTATGCCATTAAAAGTGTAAGGACATATTCTGGACAAATTCTAGAATCTAGAGTCTAGAATATTCTCCAGATAAACCTCAAAGGTTCTGCATGCTCCAAAGATCTGCTGAAAGCATAACTAGGGTCTGTGCCTCAGCTGTTTGCTTGGCAGGCAAGTGTCATTTAAGACTGGACCTACTCCACTGGTAACTCCACAGTTAATGCTCATAACAATCACACAATGCGATTACAGCAAACGTTTCCTATTAGGTTGGGGAATGTGGTAGTTCCTGAGATATTTCTTGTCATGACTGTGAGAGGACAACTAACACTTACACACTCAAACATGCGGTCACAGAAGAACAGTGAGACTGGCAGTTTACTCTAACATTGTGTCCATGACAGCGGGGAAAGCCACCACAGACGAGGAGCTGGAGGAGATGCTGGAGGGAGGGAACGCAGCTGTGTTCAGTGCCGGGGTGAGGACACATTCATCACAATCAGAAATACTTTATTGATCCTGGGGGGATAGCAGGCTGTTTGAAACTGAGATGAAAACTAAACTGAGACTCTATCCTGACCTGGCTGGGCTGACTTAAGGTGGAGCAGCCTAATATAGCTTAAATTAATAAATATTGTCGCTTAACAGTAATGTGTTGTGTTATTTTCGTCAGTAGCCTACACTAGCCTAGTTCTATTCTGCGTTCCACAACCGCCGATCAAGTGAACACACAGCCGGCTTCTTTTTTTTTCTTTTTTAATTTTCTTTTGCATATTCACCCAACCTGCGGTTCACGTGCGTCCTGAACCGTGAGGGTTGATCCGTACGGACCACAGGTAACCCGTGATCCGTTGCACCATTACTATATGAGTATATGAGATACTGTATGTAAATATCACAGACATCAACAGATTAGATTAGATTGGTCTTTAGAAATATTGTCATTCCTCACAATGAGGTGTGTCTCTTTTGAATTTACAACAGATTCACAGTATGGATGGTTCTTTTTCATATTTTGCCATTTAAAGTTCAGTGTGTAGGATTTATGTGTGACGGTTTGAATTTCTATGTATTTATTTGTGGTTCTTTGCTGCTATGTTTTTTCCCTCTTCCTATTGTGTGTGTGTGGTGTGTGTGTGTGTGTGTGTGTCTGCGTGTGTGTGTGTCCTCCCTGCTCAGATCCTGGACTCTAAGATCAACCAGCAGGCCCTGAATGAGATCGAGGCTCGTCACAAAGACATCATGAGGCTGGAGAGCAGTGTCAAGGAACTCCATGACATGTTTGTGGACATTGCCATGCTAGTGGAGAACCAGGTACAAACACACCAATAATACACAACGCACGTTCAAATATTCACCAATTTGAAACTGTAAAAGTCCAAAAATCATCTCTTTTAAAGGTATTGGCTATAGGCTATGTGATGATTAAAAGTTTTGATTTTAAAGGTTGGGCACCGAAACCCGGTACCAGTATGGCACCGGTTCTGATGTAAACGGTAGTAACCAGACCAAATAAGAACGAAAGTTTTGGAGACTCATTTCGGTGCCGCCCCCTGCTGTAGTCACGTTTGCTCTTTATGTCATGACCGATGAAGCATTTCCGCTCACGGATGCTGTTCTGTGTACAACGAGAGGAGCATTTCTCACCGGGCTGTGAGTGACAAGAACGAGCCCGTCCGTGCGAACGTGAGCGAGTGCTCAACACTCGCTCACGTTCGCAGTTTCACAGACTGATCGCTCTTTATGTCAGACTATTTTTGAACGGCAATGCCATGCATTTCTTTTTGCGACTGACACGCAATCTAGCAGTATTGTCACGGATGTACTAGGCACGTGTAGGCTGACGATGAGGCAGCGGCCGCCTGCACGCTTCCTCCCGTCAGCTGTTAGTGCTGCCTTTATGCACGGTGGTGGAGACGAACCCAAAAAAACACATCGTGACACGGCGGTCCGGTGATATGGAAACGTTTAACAAGAAACTTTATAAAGACAAACTTAAAATAACAATCTCAATCCAACAGTATATTGTTGTATTAGATAGTAGGTCAATTGTGTGAATTTTATTTTATTTACATTTAAAAATTGTTTATTTGTAAGTTACTCGTAATTATATTGTTAAAGTTAATTGTGTTAAATTTGGCACTGGATAAAAGGGCATTCATTTTGCGTGTGTGCAATTTGAGGCTTTAAAGTACCGTTTAAAGTACCAGAACCGTTTTAAAAGTACCGAGTAGTAACCGGTATCGGAAAAAACCCAACCGATACCCAACCCTACTCACTACCCACTACCTGTCCGTACTGTGTGTGCGCTAAAAAAAAAATAGTTCATATACATAGGCTCTTTAAACGGGCACACTGCTAGCTACGGTGAGCCATATTTGTTTGTATACATAACCTTAAATGTTGCATTGAATTCACTATTAATCAGTGTGGATTCACACATGCATTGTATGGGTTTTTTTGAGCAGTAAACTGTATGCTCTCACACACACACACACACACACACACACATATATATACCTATATAAAATAAATAAAAAACACATTAATCCTTCAACATATTTACACTTTTTTTTAAATGTCTTAGTCATATTCATTTGATTAGCCCAGGGGTGTCCAAACTTTTTTCACTGAGGGCCACATACAGAAAAATCTACGAAGGGCCGGGCCACTTTGCAAAAATAACACATTTATCAGGACATGTAGCTGCTCTGATGTTTAGTTTCATAGTGTCTTCGTAAATTGTAATCCTTCTTCACGGCAACACTTTTCCTTACACATTTCCCCTCTTGTTTATATGCCAATGATACACCCAGTGTTTTCTGCCTTTGCGTCCAATGTCCAGCAGGGTGAAAATATTATCCAGCCGAGGTCCCGACCCTCCTAGGGGGGTCCGGGGGTATGCCCCCCCGGGAGATTTTTTTAAGTTTTTAAAGTGAAATGCATGAATCTGGTGCACTTTGAGAGGGAAATTAAGAGGCTAAATCTGAAGAATTTTGTATGAAAAAAAAATGGAGACACTGTGTCAGATGAATTAGAAGCTATCGGAGAAGGACACATAGATTTTCCATAATAATATTAATTTTAAATAAAATATTATCCAGGGTCCTCTGGGATGGGCTTGTTGCTCTTTTTCTTTTATGGGACATATTTCTCAGTAATATAATGAGTGCATTTAAATTATTTAAAAATTAAAAGCGCCATATTACATTATATTTTTAAAATGTGCCACGGGCCAATCAATCAGTGTTTGACACCCATGCACTAGTGGGTTAACTAAGAAATGCAAAAAAAAAAAAAAATAAAAAAATAATTTTTTTTTTCAAAGGGCCATATTACATTATATTTTTAAAATCGGCCGCGGGCCAATAAAAAGCGGCCGTAGTTTGGACACCCCTGGATTAGCCTATACTACTATACAGGCTCTCCTCCTTGTTCCTCTTTATGCCTGCAAGTGCTGGATTGCAACATTGTTGCACTTGGGCCAGGTTTAAGTTTGGAGTTGTTGCTATCTGAGTGTCTTGATACATTGTAAGCAGACGCTTAGAAAGAGAATAGCTGGCTCAATCATGCTCCTAAGAAGCTCCTTAAAATGACAGTTAAGATGTTAATAAGTTATAGACAACCAAGTGGTGCATGTTGTGAGGGTGCCAGTGAGCTAAATTTACAATGTTTAATGCCTCGCTTCGACCGAGTAGAGCAGGTCGGGTCAGAGCAGTTCCGTCCGGTTATTTTTGCTTTCCATTTGCCAAAAGTTGGGTAGGGTATGGATATAAGCAAGCCTAACCGCTCTAAGCCGCTCCAATTTTCTGTACTCCTCCGTTGGGGTACCAGCCGCCTGAAAGGGTGCAGAAAAGGTGGAGCTACAAACTACTGTCCGTTGATTGGTCGAAAGAATCATTTCCGCCGTGTGTAGTCACCTCGGCAAGAGTGAAGAGAGTCTTGTGTTTTGGCGAAAAATCCCGATAGTTTGACCCAGGGTAGGGTCGGCGGTGGAAACACCACAAGATTCTTAAAAGCGAGCTGTCCCGCTCTGAGCCGCTCCGACCCGACCCGCTCTACTTGGTGGAAACGAGGCATTAGGGACGTAATGTTCTTTTACAGCACCCCTAGCTGAAACCAGCCCGTATGCCCTCACTTTATACGTTAGATTAAACTGTGAGGAAGCAAACAGACCAAAAAAAATACTTTTTACGGAAACGCATAATGTAAATCTCTCAAACATATGCATGTTATCTGTCTATCTTTCTGTCTTCTCTTGTCTTGTCTTGTCGAACCCTCCTCTAGGGTGGAATGATTGACAGAATTGAGAGCAACATGGACCAATCAGTGGGCTTTGTAGAGCGGGCAGTGGCCGACACCAAGAAGGCAGCCAAATTCCAGCAGGAGGCGCGCAGGGTAAGTTCAAACATGGACGGAATGACAAACCCAAGTGTTTGTTTTCAGTGATTATCTCCACTTCCGGCTGGTGCCAGTTAGATGTCATCTGGCCAGAGGACACTCTCAAGCTTAGCTTGCTGTAGTAGTCCAGGATGAGGTCTTTCACTTCATTTAACCTTTATTTATACTCAAAAGATCAGTTGAGGTGTGACCCTCATTTGCAATGATGTCAAGTCAAAGGATGGCCTTGTGGGGTAGCCTACATGGTGTTTCTCTAGTGCAACCTCCACCAGCTTGTGGGGTATTGAGCCATAGGTGTTGGAAGTCTGTTACTTTGAGTCATGCATACACATCAGTTCCCTTTTTACAAGAGAAGACCAAACAAAAAAGACACATAAGACCCTAAAGATAATAACAAAACGAAAACATGGTTAATGGGTCAATTTTGAAATAAATTATATACTTTTATTAAAAGGGAGAATCATAAAAATAAGCATATGAAGATTTTATTTTGAATTAATAGAATATACACAGACATATATTGAATGATAAATAATATAAATAAATAAGTAAAAGTAAAATAAATACCCAATGGAAAATATAATAAAAACTATAATTTAAAAACAAAACAATAAAGTTTGATTTGTCTTGTAATTTGATTAGTGATTGTAAGTTGTCTCCAATTGTCTTCTTCTGTCTCTGTCCTTTCTCCTCTTGTTCTCCAGAAACAAATGATGATCTTCTGCTGCATGGTGATCCTGTCCCTCATCCTCGGCTCATTTCTCTACAGCTTCATTAAGTAGATACAACCTGAACACCACAGAGTTACACTGTACAGCATGGAACACACACAGCCTGTGCTCACTTTCCTCTCATTTAACATTGAAAATATCTGCATTCACTATCAAACCTTTCTGAATATGCTTTGACAAGTGTGTTAAACTTCTCAGGGTGATCTACAAAGGGATGTTAAAGATGAATTGATCTTACTAATGCAGCCTCCATGGTCCACTGCGGAGACCCATACAATGTTAATAAACTGCAGTTGGGCAAAATATTTAACAATTGAATACATTTCCCATGATTGGAAATAAGGTGTCTTCATCTTTGGCTCTTACTTCGCTGTAATTACTTTTGCAGTAGTTCTATGAATTTGTATTAGGTGCAGGATTTGTCAGTTAATGCTGATGTGTATGTGTAGGATTTTTCAGGAGTGTTTAATTTAGATCAGCCAAATCTGCAGTGGGAAGCGCTAAAAACGTCAACCAGTTGACCAGAGAGCAGCATTAGATAAAAGGTCAATGTAATCTGGCAGCTAGCCTGTCCTAGCATGGTGTCTAATTTGCTTTTATCTACACACCTTTTTCCACTTTTTATAAATGAACAAAAGTAGATTTCCTCATTTGTGTTACAGTATCCCCTTTCACTGAAAGGGCTAGAGAGTTAGGCAAAGAGAGTTGTAATGCTTTATGAACCACTATCTTAGATGATTCAACTACTTCAAAGAACCTGGTGTCAGGATCTCAATGTATCTGTGAAGGCAAATTCTGACTACACAACTAATGAGATAGTAATGTTGTCTTAACTGAAATGTATTTATAAATGAATAAGGAATGAATTGCATTGGCTGTTAAGATTTGAAAGAAGTGTTAGTGATATCCTTATAGCATGATATCACAACTACATGATGCATATTCTATAAAGTCACTTTCCTAAGTATTGAGACAGCTGTTGTTATTCATTTTTTTTTTATTTGTCTTACATTTGTGTTTTGATGTGGAAACCATACTACTGTGCCAATACTTATGCTATGACTCAATAGTCAATATTCAAATCAAATCATTTTTTCAATTTAATGAAGGCTGAAATTCACCTTCCTTAAGAAATCATATTGGATTTTTGGTGTGGAACTGATCATTGATAGACATATATAGAAACAAATCATTGATAGACATAAAGAGACCTAAGAATAGATGTTAATTGTATGTCTTTGCTTAGAAATGGAAATAAACATAGCCCTGGTTTATTTGATCACTCTGACCATTTTATTTTTTACTGTTTAGTTCTTTGTTGTTTGTGTATTTATTACAAAGATTGCTTTCATATTAACATGTGTTTGTGTGTTTCCTTCCTTTCTTTAAGCACTACAGCTATATTTCCTAATAGTTTGTTGTTGTTTAATGCAATAGTTTGACTGGGATTTGTTTTTGACATTTGCATTCTTCCTTCCAAACACACAATCAGCTACAGTGCAGGCGAAGCCTGACGCTGCACTGCAGCCCACTCTTGCAGTGTCAGCCTACACATGCATACTTGGATTTTTTGAGACAAAAATTGGCCACTGGTTTCAGATCAGCAAAGAAAATGTCACATGATGAAATCTGGGTAACTCAATTCCACTTCTAACCATGATAGTTTATTTAACCTGTAATTTGGATTTATAAAAATGTCTTATACAATGCAGGGCCATTTGTTGTGGACAAAGCTTCTTAATCACGTTTCCAGAGATTAAATAAATGTAAACTATTAATACGGCTTGGCCGCAATTGGGTTCAAGTGTAAATGTTAATATTACTGTGTAATAGATAGAGGTGAAGCTGGAATTTACACACCTGCTGCCTGAGGACGCCACGCCCCCTACCCTACCTGCTGCTGACAGGAAGTGTTTTTAGAAAGGCTGTGTTCCAAAAGCCATACTAACTTCCTCCCTCCTACATACACTCAACATGTACTGTATATAGCCTACTCCATACTGTCTACTTAACGATCGATTGTGTATGCGAGGTTCATCGGACCGTTTACACTGAAGTATATAGAAGCAATAAAGAATTTAAAAAAAAACTTCCATGCCAAACTCTGAGTTCAACCCTGCACTCTGAGTTGACCAACTCTGAGATGAGCAACTCTGGATTATCGGTTTCAGAACAGCAGATCAGCGTTCGGTCAGTCAACTCGGAGTCTGTTCACTCTGGGTTGAGCATGTGTAAAAGCCATCGTCAATGGATCGCTGATAACATGATTCACCATAGAAACAGGAGAAACAAATGCTTGATCCTCCCAAGTCTCCACTCCTCCCACTGGATGGAGAAATATTAATGAATGAACAATGGTAGACTACAGAGAATAATTAAAGGCTATCTGCTGTAGGCTATAGGCCTATAAAATATTTAGGCAAGCGGTTCTCCAGTGGAATAGCTAAAGCAGATTTTCATCTTCTCAATGTGAAACTATAATCTTTAAAACCCTGAAAATAAATGATGTTTTATACATCTGGTCACATCGGTCTGTGAAACTACATTATATATTTTGAAAACACAGGCTAAGTTCATAGTTCAAAAGCAAATGTGTGTGTTATACCTAGCATAGGTATAACCTGTGAAGAACCAATTGGCTCTTTTTAGTTCCTGCATTAAACTCATATCACATGTACATTGTCAATTTGATCTTTTTTTTTTTTTTTTACAAAAAAGTAGTTTGAACTTCTTTATCTAAACTTTAGTTAACTGGACTAGAATTCTCCCTATGTGAAGCGTTGCTCTAGTTCAACTTATTCCAGTGTCAAGTCATTGGGAGTTTGAAAAGCCACACTGAAAAAGAAGCTTCACCAACATGGTTGTAAAATCCACCTGCCCCAGAGGATGATGTTTAAACAGTAAGATCGTCTGACTCAAGAATTCTATTGCCAACCACTGCTGCTTTCATTGTTGTGCATAAGGCAAATAAACAATCTTGAATCTTGAACCATGTAGGCTCTGATTGAGATCCTCAGCAGTCCACATCTGCTGACTCAAACACCATATTCATGAGGGTGAAATGGATGACTGAGATGGTCATCGGTTATGATTCCCTTCTCAAACCTGTGACACTCTAATGTTGAAGACCCAGAAGCAACCCTTGCCATGTGGAGTCTTCCTCCTCTCTGGTGCTCCTGTCTGACTCACTTGCTATAGGAGTCATAGTCTAGAGAGGTGGACAGGCCTCGAAAATAATTACATTGCCATTTATGTCTAGCTAGGCTTCAGTTTGTTGAAAACATTAATGCCTTGCAATTAGGTAAGTATTCCTTAGTTAGTACCTTATCTGTCTCTAACATTTAGCCTATAGGAATAATCATAAGGGCCTAACAGTACAAACAACACAAAAAGGTTCACCTTGTGTTTCTTATTGTCTATCAAGACAGGAATTGAGGAAGCTATCAGCACACAGCTAAGGCCCGGGCTTGTCCTTCAAGGGAAATAAGACAGCATTTTAAATAATAGGCCTATTTCCTTTCCTGCTGAGGTCCATGATAGGCCTACATTATTTGAGGCTAACATTGTGTAGCGTTTTGTAATGGGACTAAATTCTAGTTGAAGACGTTCCAGGATTAAAGAAGTGAAACGTTGATTGGTGGTTCCTGCAGCTGATGACTCTGCAGCTGACCCGTGGGCACCGGAGGAGGTGCGACCGGCAGCAATGCCTAGCAGGTTATTCCATCTACCTGTTCATTCACTAGTGTAAAAACAATGGGTTTTGTAGTTTTGCCCCCTTATGAAGAATATGTTTTAATAAAAAAAGTCAAAGTCATTCCCACCACATGTAAGTTGTTATTAACGTTTGCTTTATTTTCCTAGTGCGCGTCGTGTTCCTCTCGCTTGCCGTATTCTAGCGGCACGTGTTTGAAAGACAAGTCACTGCAACGAATCACAAGAGCCATGCAAGATTTTTCAGCCAATCGCCAAGAGTTCGCCCAAAGTGCACTTCCATTTATGGACCTGCGGGCACTTCCTCGTTGAGGTGAATGCTACAAAACGTGTCCCCCCGATGCGAGCGTTTGTGAGTAAACATACAGGACACACAAGACGTCACACATCGCGGATTTCTGGAGTAGTTTGCTAGTGTACGGACCTGAGTGATTATGGGGGTAAGCATTGCAAAACGTATTATTTTTAAGGTAATTCAGTCTATCTATGGGTGATGACGACTGGTTATAATGGGGCGGTGGTAGGTGGGTTTAGCTATCGCGTGATTGGCTACTTCTGTTGACCGACGGTATCATTGTCCACTAGTTAACGGTATTGGGATATATTAACCAATGAGATTAAGGTCATATTTTCATAGTGCTGTTATTGGTTGCTTGCCAACTCTGTTGTGTGTCTATTGGTTATTCTTGACCAATTACATTTTACAAATGTTTCACTTGAAGGACACGGCTGTAATCCAATGGACGCTTGCCTTGCATGTCTGTGATTGGTCCAATGTAGGTTTGTGGGCGGAACACGGTGATGTTTTGTGATGGGATGGAAAATGGCGGCTGTTCAGGGACTGCGTTAACTTTATACTAACTAGTAATAACAACAGCAAGCATTTACGCCCTTTTTCTCGCAGTGTTTCGGAAATATCTTAATGTTATAATTTTAATGTGACTAAAGGACATCTTCGGTATAAACAGTGCGCCTTTTTAAAAAGCTTACATTAGCTGGACGCGACTTGGTGAATGGTGAATAGCATAGAACAAAGCTTGAGTATACAGACAGGCTTGACTTTTTGATTATGATAATTTAATATATATTTTTGCACTTGCGTTCAGTGATGTAACCTACTGTTAGCCTCTTTAAATGAGAAAGGGATCCGCAGTAAGTTGGTCCGCTACCTGTGTGAAGTCAGTGAGTGTAACGTAAAGTAAAGGAGACGTTTGACAGATACTAACGTTAATGGTAAATTGAGATTACATCTCTTCAAAGACAACACATAGCTTGTTATCTTGGTTACCCCGACAGGAGAACAAATACGGTCACTGTGGTTGTGACAAAAACTAAGTTTGCTGACTACGGTTATGAACGCGCGCCTTCTGTTTCACACGCCTTAACCAGAAGTTCCACAGTAAAACTGAAGGTTTTTTCGTTTTTTTAACCATATGGTTCTTCATAAATACTGTTCACGGTTATAACGGTATTTGGCTGGACAGAACATACATTTCAAGTTGAAATGGCTGATTCCAGGCCACGGCACAGCAAAAGGCTGGTAAGTTTACAGTAACGTTAGCCACAAGATTGGTCCTTATTTTCGTAAACACTGGTTTTTAAATACTAATTCACCACCTAGAAAATGGCACAAGAAATTGGTGAACAATCACATGTATAAAACAATCACATTTCTTACATAGTCAAGTGTCTGTTTTCTTGCAACTGTAACTTGAAGCTGTGATTTGTATCTATATGCTTTGTCTGGCTTGTGACTACCCAGTAGGACCAAACTTAAAAAGGATCCTAGTATATCGTGTGTCTTTTAAAACTATGAGAAAGAAGATATTATAGGCTGCCTACGTGGTATTCAGATTAGGATGAAATGTGTACATTGGGAATTGTGATTTGATGAACTGCTGGTGAACACGGAGAAAAGAATGGGAAGCCAAGGGTAGTGTAAAAAATATGTGAATCATACTTCTAGTGCCGAAATCCTCCAGGCCAAGACATGGGCTGTTATAAGCAGCATACTGCAGGTTTATCACTGAATGAGGGGATAGAGACAGAGAAGAATGTGCCTAATATGTGGGACGATAAATGACAAAGAAAGTACAGAAATGCCATAGCAGCTTGAATCCATTGACACTATGATGGAGTGTATAAAGTCCTGTATGAAGATAGCTAATTCATTCGAGTGTGGTGGTATGGATGTTGCAAAGGAAGAGTTGGAAAGGTAAAGGAAGGAGGAGAATACAGTCCGAGGCTGAGCCTTTGAGATGTGTTTGTGAGGAGCTTTGGGTGCATGCAACAGACCAGGGAAGGCCCACTAACAGGGAGATGCAGCATTCGGGGCTAATAAGAATAACTTTACTAAGATTTCTTACCTAAAATGCTGTAACTGGATTGGCTTGGATTCTGAGATCCTGCAAACCATTAGATTCTGTCCAAGCAAATCATCATAATCAAACACAAAGTTTATTAAATGTCACCTACCAAATAGTTTTTTCTCTCTATAAGAAATGGCTTTCAACATTCTGATTCTTCCTGGCTTTTTAGTTTTATGCAGCAATACATTTCACCAACCTAAATGATCAAGTTTGTGTCTGATGTAGTTAAACAATTCCATGAGTAAGGCATAGGCATACTACACCATATCTTGGTTGTTAGCAGTAACAATGATGTTTTTGTTCACCTGACAGACAGTTTTATTAGTTATATAATGTTTTGTATTTAGTTCCGTTTGTGATTGCAGTGGTCAGGAGATGTACACTTCTAAGCTAAAAGTGAGATTTGGTTTTGTCTTACTTTTTGCACTATTTAGTATTTATTTATTTTTACCGTGGAACGGAGAGTATCAATTTTTCAATTCCACTTTGTGTCTGGAACATATTGCAGAAATAGACAATGAAGTTGACTTGACTTGGGAGAAGGCTTGTGAGAGTGGATTGTGCTACTTTTATTCACCATGTCTATTTCTATCCTTCCATGCCCCATAGCGTGCTGGTACCCGGCGACGTTACCATGACGACGGCATCTCAGACGAAGAGATTGATGGAAGGAGGACGTTTGACCTGGAGGAGAAAGTCAGCAGCACGAGGTTCGGCTCTGACCGAGTCCTCCGCATGGCTGGAAGAGGTAGGACCTGCTTTTACCATTAGAACACTGGGGAAGGCCAAGTTCAACATTGAACAGTAGTTCGTGTTAATAACGCTGTGACAGACTTGGAAAAAGAACAGTTTTTTGACAACAGTAGTCACAAAGACTGCGTTCCAATCCCCATACTTCCTTGCTGTTTAGAATGGTAGAAAAAGTGGGCGCCCTTAGCTCAGTTGGTAGGGCGTCCCCCCCATGGGCCTCGGCCAGCAGCGGACCCGGGTTCGATTCCAGCCCGCGGTCGTTCTCTGCATGTCACTCCCCTCTCTGCCCCATTTCAACTCTGTCTCTACACTATCAATAAAGCATAAAAATGCCAAAAAATATCTTTAATATAGAATGGTAGAAAAAAATATTAAGTAAGTCCTTATACATGTGATCAGATGCAGAATGCTGAAAAATACCTTGATGCCCTACTACATACGGGCCTGATTTCTTTGTTTGAAAATCAGCGTACTATTTGGGACATTCTGCCCCACATTCCCCTGTGCACTGTAAGTTACATCACATAGACTGCGCCTCCCAGAGAAAACAACCAGTGATTGCGATGGATATAATAAGCAAGAGGAAAGTTCAAGGAGATATGTTATGATGAAATAAATTGGTATGTCCCAATTGTATGCCTACTGCATGCTAACTAGATTCCTTTTATGGTCAGCTGTAGTATGTAAAATAGTAAAAAGAAAGAGCGATTTGGAACGCAGGGTAAAACTAGTTGACATTGCTTTCTTGCCTGTCCATGGCTGACACACAGATCACGATGACAGAACTTTAAATGTGCAGTGTCACTGTCTGCCTTGACCACCAGTTTCAAACAGGAATCTGGACTCTTGAAAAAGGAAACCGCAATCAAAGAATGATATAAAAGTAGAACGTATAAAATACTTTTTGAATGTCAAAATCTTGTTTAATATCTCCTTGTGTGTACTTTGTGTTTCTTAGACTTGACATATGAGTTTGTCCAGAGAGGCGGCCTGAGGGACCCAATCATCTTTGAGAAACCCGATGGACTGGGAATCAAGTAGGCAGCAGCTTTATATTCTCTCCCTCTACAGCTACCTTACTGCTTGAATCTTTTCTGCTCAAGTTTTTTTGTTCACTTTCTTAACTGTCACATGATTTGATGTGTTTAAATCAAACTATACCAAACTTGTAATTCTGTATGTTGTTTATGCAGGATGCCTGATCCTGACTTCAGTGTTAACGACGTCAAGATGTTTGTTGGTAAGACCTCAGACATTGAGTTTTTCTTAAATCTTAAATCAGACACCCCACAAGTCTCAGGTTAGATCATAGCAGCAGCTGTGTGTCCTCCCAAAGTGACCAGAAATGACAACAACCATTACATTATTCAATTAATCTATAGAATAATTTCTTAATTGCATATTTTGGCATACACAGTACACTATTACATGATTTAGAATGACTTTTTTGGGTGCAGTTACGATATACTGTATATATACACTCCTGAACAAAATCTTCTTAAGACCGGGGGAACATTGCAAGTATTTGCCTTTCTTGGTGATCGTAACCAAGTATAATAGAGCTTCAAAATGCAAACAGTAGCAAGAGACAACAAACAAAGTAAGCCATTTATTGAAAACTGCATTTACCTACCTAGCCACTACGGAGTCCTTTTTTGAAACTTTTTGTTTGAGTTTTTAAGGCTATGCTCTTTAACTTTTGATCAGCTGATGATCAGCCTGTTTGAGTCTGTCTACAGAACAACGGTTGACCGCAATAAAGCGCTCAATGCTTATGTCAAACAGTCACAGTTGCCATATGATATTAAGGATTTTTTTCCACAAGTTTAAAACACATTTTCCTCACTGACAGTAATTAAATAGACGGGCCACAATTTAAACCGATCCAGTAGGTCTGCGATGGGGAGAAAAAAAGAGGAAAAAAGCATGGGCTGTAGTTAGTCACCATTTAAAATAAGAATATATCCAACCGCGTAATGCTCACTCCGTGTCCGTGAATAATTACCGCGACTAATTCCTCATTAACGGAACGTTACACACATATAATGTTTCCTTTCTTTAGCATGCTATCACTAACCATTTCCACCCCACTGTCCCAGGCAGCAGACGTATGATCGATGTGATGGACGTGAGCACTCAGAAGGGGACAGAGATGTCCATGGCCCAGTGGACACGTTACTATGAGACTCCTCCGTCACAGAGAGACAAGCTTTATAATGTTATCAGCCTGGAGTTCAGCCACACCAAGCTGGAGAACCTGGTCAGGAGACCAGCCACAGTACGTACACACACATCAGGGATTATACATGCTATACATGGCCGTACAAATACAAACATAGGGCTGGAAAAGGCCAATTTTTACATTGGGAAAGAGTTTTTGTTAATGAAGCTGTGACAGACATGGAAAAGTATAGTTTTTCTGACAACAACAGTAGACACAAAGGGTGTGTTCCAAATCCCCATCCTATTCTCATGCTCATATATGAGCATCCGTGCCTCGCCAAAGCCAACCTCTTCCAGCAAGACCAGGGCTAGGAGTTGTGCCCTGCTTAGGCATGGTATGGTTGCTCTCACACACACTAATCAAACGTTATGGACTTAAAAGTGGGGTAAGCCATTCAGGAGAATGTTTGTTGACAAATCACTTTTTGTCAAAATCAGTGAACATCTCCTCACAATCTGCTACCTTTCCGTACTGTGAGTGCGCTGAAAAAAATCAATTGTTAATAAAAAGCATAGGCTCTATACACCGATATGTAAACAAAGCGGGCCCACACATTTGTATTTTGTCAACAAACATTCTCCAAAATGGCTTGCATGATGCTTAAGGCATCAGTCATGATTGGGCATGGTACGATTGCTTAGTGTTTGTGCTCTCAGAAGCTTTATGTTGGTTTTCCAGCAATTTGTCTCCATGCTCTCAACACAGTATTTTGAACTTAAACCAACTGAAGTGTTATTATTAGCTGATTGTGACAGAGGCTAAGACCCTGTTTCCACCTGGCATTAATATGTGGTTTTTAGGATCCGATCGCGCTAACTACAGGTGGAAACACGCTCAATGCGCATTGAATGCGCATTGAAATTATCCACATTCGGAGGTGGTTTGAGACCACATATCCACATACCCATTAACAGTGGAAACACGTATGTGTATCTCATACACATTAGGCCCCGCCCACTCAACTGCGGCGAGTGACTGGGCGGAAACTCGTACTCATTCACGCGACAATTCACGTCATAAAAGCGCACCGTTGCAGGTAAACACATAGACATTATAAAGGATCCTTTATAATGTCTATGTGTGGAACAACTGTGGTCAAGCCAGCGGTCTCTTGTTTTTGCATGGTCAAACCAGCCGCTTCTTTATTTATTCCCCCCGTGTTGTTGAGAGCACAGAGACGGCTCGGTGCAACTGATAGAGACAGTGAGCGAACAGCGCTGGCTGCGGCAGCTTCGTGACATCGTAGCAGTGGGACACAGTGTAGCCAACTGATTCATTTAATGACGAGGAAAAACACCACAATAAACAGTGCCGCGCTCACATTTTCGCCAAAACACACTGACTCTCTTCACTCTAGCCGACGTGACTACAAGGCGGAAATGATTCTTTCGACCAACTGTGGTCAAGCCAGCGGTCTCTCGTTTTTGCTCGGTCAAACCAGCCGCTTTTTTATTTATTCCCCCCGTGTTGTTGTGAGCGTGTATTTACTACTATGGCGTAAACACACAGAGACGGCTCGGTGCAACTCATAATAGAGACAGTGAGCGAACAGTGCTGGCTGCGGCAGCTACGCAGTGGGACACAGTGTAACCAAGTGATTAATTTATTGACGAGGAAAACACCACACAATAAACAGTGCTGTGCTCACATTTTCGCCAAAACACAAGACTCTTGCCGAGGTGACCATAGACATTATAAAGGAATTTATAATGTCTATGGTCGTGGATGGTCAACACTTCTTCTTCTTCTTTTATTTCCGGCAGACTAGGCAAGGGCGGGGCACTGCTGCCCCCGCCGCTTAAAAACAACAGTATAAGCGGAAATGATGTACGAGCTGATTTCCATATAGCGCGGGGAATTCGAATCCGGATCGCAAACGCGCATAGAAGACGCATTGTTAAGGCCAGGTGTGAACAAGCATATCACATTTACATATAACGATCGCAGTGTTTCCCCCAGGAAATGTCTTAGTCAAGGTGGTCACTGTCCAGCCGTACAGGAGGCGCGGCGCTAAGCGCCGCCGCGAAAATTTTGGGGGTATTTTGCTCAAAGATGCCAATGCGCCCTAAAGAAATAGTTCTGTTTATTTGAATGACACTGACCTTACAGTTGTGCAATTTTGTTTGCTATGTGCACATTTTGTGCAAACATGCAGACGGTACAAAATACAATTAAAGAAAAGTTCTACTGTTTTGGTGCAATACCATGCAGACACACTAAATAAAAATAATGGACCATACACTTAACATGTGTATCAAAGTGCTTTTTAAAGTTCCTTTTTGGATGGGGGGCTGTTGTGAGATTATTGTGGACAATAGGCATACTGTGATGCGATTAATTCATATATGGTTATTATTAGCCTACTTGCTTGATTTCTTTTTAAATACAGAGGTTATTGGTTGTTTTGGAACATGTATTTCCAAATTTAAAACATAAAAATAAAGCAACATTTAAAATTCAGAAAAATAAATCTTGTATGGCTACACTAGCATGCTGTTTGAAAAATAATTCAATAATTGAAATAATACAAAGTGTTTTCCCCTTAAAATGACTAAATGCATTTCAAAGACAGTTACAGTGTGCACTTCTGTAAACTTACTGAAAGGTGCCTGGGCCATCACTCTCATGCATGTATCAGACTTTTCTCTGCGCTGTATGAGCCGATAAGTTGTGTTGCCACGGTGATGTGGAGTCTTAAACTAGTCTAGCTTTGCAGAGCACTTCTTTCTGTTCAGCTAAATATCCCCATAGAACCGCACTGCGTTTATTATCGCCACAGGTTAAATGTCGGTTTGCTGCTGCTCGTTTCCCGCGTACATGCCGTAGTCGCGCGCAGCGCGGGACGGTCGCGCGCGCAGAGCCCCCGACACAGAGCAGCTGATAGTCTGAGCAGAGAGAAACGCTTGGAGACATATGTGCATTTATTTACCGCAAATCACGGCCTTTCGCGCATTTCTGACCATGAAAAATCACACATCGCGCTTGCTAGTACATTAATTGTGCAGCACTAAAAATAAAAAAAATAAAGATTTAATTTTTTTTTTTTTTTTGTCGGTCAGTAGTCAAGGCGGGGGGCTGGTTTTGCTAAGGCGGCCGCCTTAACTATAAAGCGCTAGGGGAAACACTGGATCGGATTCCTCAGAACCACATATTAATGCCAGGTGGAAACAGGGTCTGAATGTAGCTATGCTCACCGTTTTGCTCCAGGCTGATAACGATGGTGTGATTAGCCCTGTCTCCGTCCCTGGCTCTCCTGAGCCACCAGACCACTTTGTATGATATTGAGTTCAGTAGTGTGATGGGAAGAAAGATCCTACTGTGAAGTTGTGAGAAGCTCTAAAAAAAAGTGTCTGTTCATTGACGAGAGCAAGCTTGTCAAGCACCGCTCTGGTGTCCAATTATACAGTCTGTCACACTTCCTCATGAAGCCATCTGTACTAGAGCTGGAAAATCAGCTCTAGAACACAAAAGAATAACAAAAAGGAAAGGAAACTAAGTGTGTGTGTGTGTTTGTGTGTAGGTGGATCTGATAGACTGGGTGGACAACATGTGGCCACGTCACCTGAAAGAGAGACAGAGAGACTCCACCAACTCTATCACTGACATGCAGTACCCCAAAGTACAGAAGTAAGTCCACCATTTCAACTTGTTACTTTGGGTCAACTCCATAGAAAATGTTGCTGGAGAGAAAACACTTTATTGTTAACATAATCTGCTTAGATTTTGTCTCAAAATAGAAATTCATTGATGTATGTGGACATTTGAATGTAAACGTTTCTGCTGTTGCTTTGACTCTCCAGATACTGTCTGATGAGTGTGGAAGGCTGCTACACAGACTTTCACATTGACTTTGGAGGGACCTCTGTGTGGTACCACATACTGAGAGGAAGCAAGGTGTGCCCTTCATCCAACATTTGACAAACATGTGTCATAGTTTCTGATTCAGGTCTATTAAAATGGTGAATTTGTAGATGAAAACACAAGGTATTTTATGTGCTTTTTATCTTCAATTATTTCTCTTCTAAGATAAGATAATACAGTCTTTATTGTCATTGTACAGTCACCTATACAACACAATTCTACTCTGTAAAGAAGTACAAGGTGACAGGATGTTGTTGTTTAGTGCAGGGAGCCGAGTGTGTTTTGAATGTGGTGTCTTTGCAGGTGTTCTGGCTGATCCCGCCCACCCCTCAGAACCTGGAGCTCTATGAGAACTGGGTGCTGTCGGGCAAACAGGGGGACGTCTTCCTGGGAGACCGAGCACAGGACTGCCAGAGGATTGAACTCAAGCAGGGCTTCACCTTCATCATACCATCAGGTATACATTTCTCACACACACACACACACACACACACACACACACACACACACACACACACACACACACACACACACACACACACACACACACACACACACACACACACACACACACACACACACACACACACACACACACACACACACACACACACACACACACACACACACACACACACACACACACACACACACACACACACACACACACACACACACACACACACACACACACACACAGACAGACAGGAATTCAGCCATGTTGCAATAGTAACTGTGTGTTGTTCCCAGGTTGGATTCATGCTGTATACACACCTATGGACACCATGGTGTTTGGAGGAAACTTCCTGCACAGCTTCAACATCCCAACCCAACTTAACATTTGTAACATAGAAGACAGAACGCGGGTAGGTGCACAATCCTATATAAGTTGGCAGTGATGGCTTTCATGATGGACAAATGCATTTTCAGCATGTTTTTAGGAAAAAAAATTCAAACGATTAACAACATTTGAATAAATCCTTCTGTTATAACCTTCAGAATAGTGCTAAGAATTTTGCAAAGTTTAGATAATATAGGTGCTTTAGAAGTTGAGGTTTTTAGTTCAGAGTATTGAAAGAACGAATGTTGAGATAATTCCCGTTGAAGATAGCCTGGCACCGCCCGCCTACGTACTTCCGCTCAATTTTCATTCCCTTTCAGTATCAGTCTGGGTCTGCGGTATATTCGTGGGGCTTTCTCCGCCAGATTTTTTGGCGGTCCAAACAGTGGACAGGGGGAGTGGCTGAGAACAATTACGTTAAGTTTCAGTTGTAGTCAGAAGCCGGTGCATGACATACTTGTTGATTTATACTTGTATGAAAAAGGGCACGTTATGAATGCAAAATAGCAAAAAATCTCCAAATGAACCAGTGCTTGGAAAAAAAACAATGTCTCTGGCCTGCAGTGTCTCACCTTACGTGGCTTTCCCCCTTTGTTGCAGGTTCCAGTAAAGTTTCGTTACCCCTTCTATTATGAGATGTGCTGGTACGTGTTGGAGCGCTACGTCTTCAGCATCACCCACACATCATACCTCACACCAGAGTTTCAGAAACACTCCCTAGGCATTGGTATGTATGGAGAGTGGAGACAAACATTTTCATCATGCCTTGTTCTGTTGTTGTTTTCTTTTTAACAATCAATTTTTCATTAGGTTTCATTTGTTACCAAGACATACAGAAATGTAGACATAACCTGAAAAACAATTGCAGCAAAAACAGTAATCACAGTAACAGACCTACAAAAAAGAAACCTAAAAAGTTTTGTATGTAAAATAAATAAAAATGAATGAAATAGAAAACACAAATTATAAAGACATAATACAAACAGAATGACCTTTCCCAGTGGTCTGATCCCTTCTTAAATATTCTATTTTCAACATGTTACAAATCAAACAGTATCACGTGCCAATATAAACAGCTGTGTTGTTTTGTTGTGATTGATTGTAAATAGAATGTGTGATTGATTCCTTGTGTCAGGTCTGAAGAAGCCTCCCAGCTCAGACCCAGCCAGTGAGCTGATGGAGGAGGAAGAGGATGCTAGTGAGAGTGAGGAAGAGGAAGATAAGCCTTTGGGCAAAGTCTATATGACTCCTCTGGAGCTGGAGGGGATCTGGAACCTGCTGGGCAAACTGGAGGCTCTGCCCTCCAACAAGATGTGTGTCCCATCGGGGATACACAACGCCCCGGCACTCATTACACACATCAAGGTGTGTGTTTGCTGCTGTTCTCCTATCGGTGCAATGAAACAAGTCGTGGAAACTGAAATATAAGTTTGTCTAGTGCAGATGAGAGTTGGCGATTTAAATCCCAAAGGACACAATGTTCAGGTTCTCAGTAAGATCTTTTATTGCTTGCAAGTAAGAGCCATCATCAGCATTACACATGCAGTAATGCATGACAGCAGTACTAGTATTCAGGATTAACAAACAACTGCATACAACACAGTACAAGTTTCCAGTTCAGAACTCTTTTACTAAGAGTTTACTTGTATTTGGTTTAACAATACATGACAACTGCACATGATTATAACGTTCATTTCCATAACAGTCCCTTCCCCTCTCTTGACTGTGCTGTCCTGCAGGCTCTACTGAAGGAACATGCCAATGACAATCCCAAACTGTCCTACACTGGAGACCCCATCATTAAGTGGCCAAAGAGAGTAAGTGCACTTCATTTTGAGGCCTTAGGCCTGGGACACACATCCTGCCTCTAATGCGCGTCTGCTTCTGACTTTTTTTTTTTCGGCGACAGTGTTGACACACTACAGTTGCCACACATCTAACCTCCGACACCCTGCTGACGTCCGTTGGAGGCACGTCTGCAGCGACGCACCACTTCACCTCAGGAGGCAGAGCCTCTCTTATTCTTATTCTTATTCTTATTCTTTATTTAGATCCCCATTAGCTTCCACAAAGTGGTCGCTAGTCTTACTGGGGTCCACACAGAAAGCGCCAGCAATTAAAACAAGCAATAATATAAAGTCACCATATATCAATAAAACAAAACAGACAATAACATAAAAACAACTATAAACAACAAAATCAGCCAAATAAAATATAACGGTTAATAAATGAAACCACGTCAAACGAACAATAGTAATCACTCTCTAGTCTCTCTGCTTTAACTGATGGAGACATACTCTGTTGAGTCATACCAGCAGCATTCACTGTATTTTCATGATTTCTCAGTTTGTCTCGTTCAAAATTAAACCTCCAACTTATGTGAAGAGAAGAAAAAGGCAATGAGGCACACGGATTACTGTCGAAACTCTATTAATCATATGCATCATAAAATGACATGAAACGACTTCATATTAATGGGAAGTATCTATGAAATCTCTATGTAGAAAGACAGGGCTTTTAGATGCAGCGCTGCAGCAGCAGCAGTTTAGACATTACATATATGGCCGAAAACAGCAAGAGAGACGCAGCAGTAACAGACGCAGACACGCTCCAGAGGTAGACACAGGATGTGTGTCCCAGGCTTTAGGCTGGATGCTGAACATCTCTGTTGATTTGCCATTGTTTGTAACTGACTCTGTTTGCTGGTCTCCCTCAGCCGTCCTGGTACCAGCCTCCTCCCCCTCCACCACCTCCTCCCCGTCCTAAACTAGCCTCCACTCCCATCACCCCTCGGCCTCAGAAACCAGCCTCCTCCATGTCTGTGCTGAGGCGTCGCAGGGTCAGGTAACAAAGAGAGAGAGTGTGTGTGTGTGTGTGTGTGTACTTGTACAGGCATCTTTTTGAGGACCTGTTAATCAGAGTGAAGACATTTTTGGAAAGTGAGGACATTTGGCCTGCTCCTCACTTCTTCAAAGGCCTTTTTTAAGGGTTAACACTATGTTTTAAGGTTCAGCTTAGAATGAGGTTAGGGTAAGTGTAAGTTGGGGGTTAGGCATTTGGTTCTGATGTTTAGGGTAAGGGGCTAGGGAATGCAGTATGTTAATGACTGTCCTCACAAAGATATAAGTACAAGAATGTTTGTGTGTGAATTTATTTGTAGTGGGCCTGTCTCAGTTTTAGCTTTATTGTTAAGATGTATGATTGATCTGTCTCCAGTGATGATTCATTCTCGGTTGTGTTTTCCTTGTGTTCAGGTGTAAGCGCTGTGAAGCCTGTATGAGGACAGAGTGTGGAGACTGTAACTTCTGCAGAGACATGAAGAAATTTGGTGGACCCGGGAAGCTAAAACAGACCTGTGTGCTACGCCAGTGTCTCTCTGTAAGTCAACTTCAACAGTGCACTGTTTGAAAGAGAGGAGACCAGAGGGGTGTACTACGAAGTTGAGTTGAGTCTAAAGCCAGAGTTTTCAGTATCACGAAAGGTGGCTCTCTTTTTAACTGGCTAAATCACCATGGTAACAGAGGCTGCACGGCTAACCTGCTCAGAACAGTTTTTGTTCCGAGTTTGAGCTTACATTCGGCTCTTAGAGCGAATAACATTAATTATCAATGTTTACTTCTGCAATGACTTCATCTTGTGTGCTGTTTGACATTGATAACCATAATGTTGTTAATGTGTAAAGATTTGTTTACTCTATCAATCTTTGGCGAGACAGATTAAACAATGAGTCTAGGTAATAAATGGTTGAACAGTGATTTGTTTGTGTTCCCTTCAGCCGGGCCTTCCTCTGTCCGCAGTGTGTGAGATCTGCAAGGAGCCCAATCAGGAGGAAAGTGGAGACCCCGCCCTTTCTCTGATGGAATGTTCCAACTGTGCACAGATAGTTCATCCTGCCTGCCTAACGGTAATCCACACACACCCCGTGTACCAAATGAATCCTTATCTGCAATAATGTGCACCTTATTTCATATCTGCCATTTACGTGAGTGGCTTAATTCTGAAGAACATACTGTATATGCTCTGTACATTCTAACACTCACACAATTCACTGCTCTGCATCGCATAGATCACAAAATGACAGTGGTCTTATGCCCCACTACAAGCTTTACTCTAATGGCATTTTACACAGATACCAGCTGTAAATGCATTTTGTTTATTTGACCTATTTTCCTTGTCTCTTCTTCCTTTTCTATTATCCAACCAACAATCTTCTACCACATGTCTGTTTTTTCCTGTGTAGGTTCAGGGTGAAGGAGTGGTGAATAAAGACCTGCCCAGTTGTTGGGAGTGTCCCAAGTGTATCCAAGGGATCACTGACCCAGAGGTACACAATGATTTACACAAACACACACACACACACACACACACACACACACACACTCTGGGTCTCTGGGTTTCCTACTTGTTATCTGTGTGTTGAATCCACTGCTGCACACACTAGGGATGCACAGGACTAGTCGGTTAAACGTCCTCTGCTTTAATAGTCGGCACTAGAATTGCCCATCACTTGGACTTGAACATAAAATGTGTGAGAATGAACGTGTGTGTGTAGGCCTATAGGTGTGTGCTCATAAAAGAGGGAGAAAGATAAAATGGTGAGAGCAGCACAAAGCAAAACAAAAAGATTTTCTTGGCCGCTGCTTGAAGGCCCGCTGTTTTTACTCTCATTCGTCAGCCGTTTTTTTTCCTTTTTCCTCCCGTCAGCTGTTATAATGCTGCCTTTATGGACCAAATTTATGGACAAAAATCTCTGACTTAGATAACTTGACGGAGCGATCGATGTGTGTAAATCCATCCGGTGCATGTGTCTGATGGCCATTATATTAAAGGAACGGCTTGGTAATTATCTAGAAGAATGTTAAGGCTGAAGGGAAAGGAAATGAGTCGCTACGTGCATCCCTAGCAAGCACACATCTCAGGGGTTGATCTACTAAACGTTTGCGCGTATAAAAATACGTGTGCAAACAGGATTTCACCTGCAAAAAAAGCGTTCAAGCTCATCCGCTAACGTTTGCTCACTGATGATTGCATGTTAAATAACACGTGCTGTCCATTCAGTACGTTGGACTTAATGAATATGCAAAATCAGGCATTTCTTCCCGAGTGCGCAAAATATGTGAGGAGTAGATTCAAAACGGTTTATTTAGCACACATACTGTGATTTACAAAGCCTGGAAAAAATAAAATGAAGCCAAACGGGGCTTTCACGCGTTGCTGTTTCCAACAGGAGCGACTGTACTCATGTGAAATCTGTTGTATTTGCCAAGGCTTTTTTATTAAGATATGTGTTCTTTTGTTCTTCTTCTAATGTCCTGCAATATTCTCTTCATTTCTCTTAATCAGTCCTTGTTGTTCTACCCTCAGCATTTATTTTCTCATAGATACTCTCCCATATTACGTTTCTTTGAGTAATATTCATATCAATTGGCTATAGCTCAACAGTGCATCTGTTTTAATTCCCTTACATTTCTCTTTGCGCTTGCTCTCACTGCTCTCCGTCCAAACACAGAAACCAGTCATACACACTAAACCCTCATTTAGATCTGCTTCCTCTAACATGTTTGCACCCGTTGTAATTTGCGTTTTTACTCTTAGTTGATTACACGCAGCTCGCCCACAAACCAAGAGTGCAACTTTTAAGAATGTTCACACAGTTTAGATCTCTCTATTTTGAATCTTAGTAGATCTACCCCTCAGTCTCTTTGCAAACAGTTGCGCTCTCTTGCACTCAGTGTACCAAGCCGGCGTTCACACAGACACTTTGTTGCAGTGTTTGTGTCAAAACTCTAATGGGTATTGTGTGTTTCTCCTCTTTTCTTTAATTAAATTATTTGAATTTTTGCGTTCTTTTGCTTTTCTTTGAATTTGATTTGACCTGACAGTCATCAGGCAGTGATGAGTCGTATGGTGCGGGCCGTCTGCTCCTCAGGCTGGGCTCCCAGCAGGATTGTGGCTTCTTCCCTCCTCCTTCTCTTCCTTGCTGCTCTTCCTCCTCCCCAGCCTCTCTCCTATTGGTGGCGGCCCCTCTGCCTTCTCAGCCAATCAGCTCGAGACTGGTGAGAGGTGCCGCCTACTCTGCCTACATCCACCCGTCTGTCCCCAGTGCCCTTTGCAAGAGAACAGACACAACACTTGATGTGTTTTTTTTTGACTAATTCAATGATCTTGTAACTGACAGAGATTGATTTCCGGTTTAAGATTTCTTCCATCATATGTTCGACAAGAGAAGTGTCTCTTCTCTCACACTGTTAGCTGATTTAAGTTTGGAGCTGCCTTCAGCTCAGAATGTTTCAGTCCAGTTTCTGATTGATTTGTCTCATTGCTCATCTTTATGGAAACTCTGGAAATCCAGACTCACCGCTAGCAAATTTCAATTGACTCTGCAGCTTAGACTGGGGACGAATCATTGGAGCTCATTAACTACGTCAGAAAATTCTGAGTCACCAATCTAATCATACTATCTGATATGAGCGGGCGTAACCGGATGACGACAGTGCTGTGCATGCGCCGTAGAAGTGGTGATAGTAAACAAAAAGATAGATACGGATCATATATGAAATCGAGGTAGCATCCGGTCTGACCTCAGTTATTCCAACTGCATCCAACCGTCCTGGCCTATGCGCGTCGCCATCTTGTCAGATTTGCCGCTCAATTTCCTCTTTACAAAAAAGGCCATTTATTTGACGTCGGGGGGAGGGAGAAACCCCCATCTAGCTGACATATACCTCTGGGGCAAATTGAGGGCCAACGGGCGGCTAGCTGTCACTCAAGAGGCCGCACCCCTAATTATTCATACATCTTAACCTACTATAGAGCTGTTAAGCGGAAGTGGCAGAATTACGGGGCATGGGGCCTATCGGCTGAAAAAAAATGAATGGGTGTCTATGGAGAGTAATCTACTATTTTCTGGTCCCAGTCATTAAATGCCTTGGATTACATATATGTTTTGTATGGGTCTAAATGATCATTTTTCATGTGAAGAGTTTGACGGTATGTTGTATGATTATTCGTCTAACGGCTTTTGAAAAAATGTTACGAGAACAACTACAAGTCTTGTCGCCTCTGTGACGTCACCTCAACACATTCCCTCCACTTCTCGACTGACAGTGCTAATGCTAATGCTAATGGCTGGCGTGGACAATGCCAACAATCTCCCCACTCGAGAAATTGAAACTCTCCACATGTCCACTTGTGTAGTGGTTTTCGCCACGCTGAAGACTTTTGTCTTGTCCTTGAAAGAAGGCAGTAAAGTGCATTAAAGACACAGCCATGTTTCTGAGCTAAGCCGGTGCAAGTGGTGGTCACGTATATCATAAGCGTCAAGAGCAGCGAAGAGCTGTAGTCCACAAAAGCGCTCTGCACAAAACCTGACCGTATCCAGCTTCTACTCGCTAAATTGTTCCATTCTTTGCACGAAAAAATACCATCTAAATTCATACAAAACATATGTGTAATCGAAGGCATTTCATGACTGGGACCAGAAAATAATAAATTTCTTTCCATTGACTACCGTTGTAATTTTTCGAGCCGATAGGCCCCATACCCCGGAAGTGAGGGACTTCCGCTTAACAGCTCTATAGAATAAAAACTAGCCTGGTACAAAATAATAATAATAATCACCCAGTGTTGTCATGGTGATATGACCTAAACATACAGTCTACAATGTTTTTTTGTACAAGGCCTTAATAGGTTTAATAATGCTGTGAAAACAGCGTATTTTACATGGAAGTCAATGAGAAATTGCTCTGTTTTGGTACCTGCCCTTAGTGGCCACTCGTTGAACTGCAATTTGTCACTGGTAGAACTCGCTGTGCTTGGGGCTTGATACGGATACATTGTTTGAAACGGCTTTGGCCTCGACACCTGACGATTTGGACTTCGCTTTTTCTTTAAAAAAATTAACAGAAGACAGCACTCAAATCTTTAATTAGCAAGAAATATGTATTTTCTGTTTCACGGACCGGATGCGGCAAAGGTTTAATTTACCAGTTAGCCCAGCTGGTAGCTAAACGACTTCTCATTGTTCACTGCTCTGATTGGTCGCTATCCAATTGCATGCAGTGGTATTTGAAATGCGTTTGATGGTGCCGCCCCTTGAGTTGGAAAGGTCTATTGATCGTAGCCAGACCCTATATCGTTCTAGATGAGGGGTCTGGATTTCCAGGCTACTTTATGGAAATTGCGTTGATTTTCAGTTTGTTTAGCACTTTGTTAAATTGCTTCTGATATATATTTTTCTTCCTGCAGCAGTCGAAAGGAGACAAAGGTGAAGGCCTTCCACATGTGAGTCTTTATTTCAGGCTCTCTACTAGATATTATGTTTATTTCTGAATGCAAAGCATCAAAGGTATTTACCAATTAGCTTTGTGTCATTCTTCCCTCCATTCTTCCATTCTTTTCCTTCTCTCCCTGCAGAAGCGCAAGTCTTCCACCTTGCTTGACGCTCGTATGGCTAAGATCTACAGACGACACAGACACAGCCGCGATGGAGACGATTCTGCTAGTGATGATGATCAAGAAGGTTTGTCTCTTTGAAACCATTAACATATCCACCCTGCTAATCCCAAAACCCGCCTGAAGGTTGAAAAAGCACGTTTTGTTTTTGCCAAAAGAAAACCAATTACCCTACAAAGAAACTGACAACACAAATATTTGTAGGATTGTTACATTTCTGACTTTCTACGAATGCATCTCAAAAGCCACCACGTCTCCTTTGGTAACATCTCTCCAGAGTTAAGACACAAATGACCTCCCACATGTACTTTATTTTTTCCAATTATTTTGCAAAGAGAGTACAGACGGTATAGCAGCAATGAATAGGTACACCGATGAGGTGTACCTATTCATTACCTAGAGGTAAGGGGGCCGACTAGCAACCATAAGGTCGCTAGTGCAAAGAAAGCAGTTTTTATATAGTTTTTATTAATGCTGTTGGTCTGGTCGCACACCCAGTCCGATATTCGGCTTGCGCATGCAGGCTCTATGGTCACATGTTCGTATTGGTCACAGATTTCAGATTTGAGTAGCCTATCCCTCCAGGTCAGGGAAGGGGAGCCTTGTTTGCGACAATTAATTGTCATCATAATGGGGCAGAACCATCAAAGAAAAAAAGAAAATTCAATGAAGAACAACTAGAAGCTAAAAGGGAGAGTGATAGACGGGCGGGAGGAGGGCGTTGCCAAGCAACGTGTAAACAATTTAACACGAGTGATGTAGTCCTGCAGTGTTTACTCCTAAGAGAGGGGCGCGGTGCGCTGCAGACCATCGTATAAGTCGCGGTGCGATGATCCCCTATATGTAGAACTGCATGTGTGTGTTTAGAAATGTAGGAGGGGTGAGCTAAATGTAATTTTGCCATGTGTGTGAGTCACCTTGCATGTGTGTGTAATTGACAAAAATAAAAACTTAACTTAACTTGACTCAACTTAAAAATAGAAAAAAGTTGAAAGAGGGAGAAAGTAAGTAAGTTTTCTTTCTTTATTTTCTTTATCAGTTTAATTTTTTATGATTTATGCAATTATAACTGTGTTCTACTGGCTCAGAAGACATTTAGGAGCTATTCCTACTTGTAGCCATAGTCGTGCTGTTATTTAGAGATGCAGAACTGGCAGTTAAAAACATTTGCCACAAAATGAGTAGAAATGGCATGGTGCTGTCATGGTTTGATTTTTTAGCTGATTGTCTGTCTCCATCCATATCCATGTCATCAGGCTCTCAGAGGAGGAAGATGTCGCTCCACGTGCGAGGAGGGGGCCATTCTTCCAGGAGGGGCTTTAGTTCCAACAGGAGAGGCCTTTTGAGAGGCGTGGCGGCCCATAGAGGGAGCAGCAGAGCAGGCCTCATGACTCCAGGATCTGCCCATAAGCTAAAGAGAGGGACGGGCGTGAGGGGAGAAGTGGGGCGCAGGGGGAGAGGTGTCAGGCTGCGGGGAGGCTCCAGGATGCAGAGGAGAGGAGACGACTCAGAGGAATCAGACGATGATGATGAGGATGATGATGAGGAAGAGGATGAAGAAGACAGTGAAGAAGGAGTCGTGGGTGAGTATGCGCTTGCATGTGTAGTTTACACAGGTGTATGTATAGGGACGTGTGTCCAGCACATGTGTGTAAGGCAATATGTTAATATATATATATTGAACATGTAGTATTATTAAATTGTATATCAGCCACATATCACATGTCAGCAACTCAATGGTTAAAGGCTGCTACATACTCCGCGAGAAGAAAGAACAAAGTTCTCGGTGACAGAGCTGAGAGAAGAAAATTACGTCATTTTGTTCTCTCAGCTCTTGTTTAGCTGTTCTCGCAGCTTGTTCTCGACACATCACCCGGGCCGAACTTTCTTCTCGCAGCTTGTCCGAGAACTATTGTGTGATTGGTCAGTCTGAAGTCAATGAGGAAAGGGAAGTGAAATCAGCTGGCGCTACTGAGTCAATTACCATGGTAACAATGCGCCGCGGTGAGGAGTTCGGCAGTTGAGTTCTCGTGAAGTATGTAATGTCAGACCAGAAAGAACTTCTCGCAGCTCTGTCACCGAGAACTTTGTTCTTTCTTCTCGCGGAGTATGTAACAGGCTTTAGGCATGTAGACCTGGACAGGACAACTTTTTGAAGTTCCAACCGAGCAACAGAATGGGGGGAAAAAAGGTGGTTTAAGTGACTTTAAACGTAGCATGGTTGATGGTGCCAGACGGGCTGGTCTGAGTATTTCAGAAACTGCTGATCGTCTGGGATTTTCACAACCATCTCTAGGGTTTACAGAGAATGGTCCCAAAAAAAATCCAGTGAGCGGCAGTTGTGTGGACGAAAATGCCTTGTTTATGTAGGGTTGGGCGATAATACAGTAATACCATATACTGGGGTATCTAAAAAATTGTAACGGTTTTCCTTTCATTACTGAAAAAACGTTTTTGTGTTATATGCATATTGTTATAATAAATGCCTTGACAGCGTGTCTCCCCCTGGTGGCCTGTTTGTTGAAGTGATTGATATGACGTCATTCAGCGTGTGATGGGTATGTCTTTTGTTATGTCTGAAATAAACATCATCTTGATTCATTTCAAAGAACGAGCACATCATGGCCACAGGAGGAGACGCAGGGCGGAAGAGGAGGATGAAGATGATGATGAAGATGAAGACAGTGAGGGGGTGGAGTTTGACCCTGAAGAGGAGGAGCTAGACACTCTGGAGGATGAGGAGGACGAGGAGGAGGGAGAGGAGGGAACGTGGGATTCAGACCCTGAGCCACCAGTCCTCCTGGTGTCTGACCTCAGTGATGATCTGCTCACTGGGTCCTACCTAACCGTCACTCTCCAGAGGCCCCACAAGGCCAGGAGACAATCAGGTAACACTCATAGCAATTTCACTTTGTCTTAAGTGTCATACATACAGACAGTGTTTACCACACATAGGCTCTACTCGGGCGGCACGCCCAGGTAATTAAAAACCCGTATTCAGTTATTTAAAAAAAAAAAATCAAATATAGTAGTCAGTCATAGTGCTGTCGTGGTGCAGGCGTGCAGCCATGTGTGCGGCCCATGCTACAGATAGTTTGCCTCATGCTCCCACATTAAGTGTACAGTCAAATTTAAAGTAAAGTCATTAACGCCACAGCAATGTCTCGCTACATCAGTCCTCTGCAAAGTTGATCGCAGCTTAAGCTAGTTAGCCCTGCAGCTACCAGCCATACAAGAACACTTGCGTAGAGAGACCAGCACGCTCCCAACTACAGTTCGGGCCAAGAAGCCGACGTATAATAGAACTCCTGTGAGTGAGGTACCCATAACATGTCAAATAAAGAACCTGTCAAAAAACTGCAGCGCTATTGAGACGCTCATTCTCGGGCTTCCAACAGCCTTTGGGATAAATACAATAGAAAAAAATGGCACGTTACATGTCGATGTGTTCAAGTGCTGTTGGTTAAAATTAGAATTTGGCGGAGATAGCTCATAGTGATTAATCTCTTAAATTGAGTGTTAGGCGAGAAACTAAAACGAAAAGGATACCGCTGAAGTAGTGAATAGAAGAAAATAATAACACATACCGTAGGTAAAGGTAATATTGTTACCTGGTTATAATTTGAGGATGATTTAAAGGTATACATTTTTTAATTTTGACATGTTCAGAGTATGGTTTGTTTAATATGTAAATAGGTATTCCTTTCTGAATTATTTAAAGTTATTGACTTATTTGTTATCAATAAATAGTTCATTAACCTTTTGTTTGACTAATATATTACTGAACACGCCCATCACACACTGTGCCCTCACACTCTGCGCCACCCACCACCACACGTAAATTATCTGCAAAAGAAACACTGCAGTGTATCCATGTTGGTTCTAAGGTGAAAATGATTGAGATTGTTTGTCCCTGCTCAGGCTCCATTGTTCCAAAGCTAGAAGCAGCTATGGGTGTGAGGCCAGGGTCAGCGGGTGCTGGTGGTCAGCATGGCTTCATCCAAAGAAAGACTCTTTCCAAACCTTCCAGACCCAGACAGAGCGGTGAAACAACAGCTGACAGCCTCACCCAAAGAGGACCTGGCAGGTAGAGAGACGCACATGATCCAATGCACTTTAACACACTACTGGCTCTAAGGGCTGTAATAAAATATCAATACGGCAATATAAAGCCATATTTATTTTTCGTGGTATATTTTTCATATCGTCAGCTCCAAAAATTGATACTTTCAACAAAGTTTTTCAAGTTTTAATGGGTTGTGAACTACAACCCCCCTGGTAAACAGCAACTTGTTTTTAAATTTTTAGTGAATTATGTGGAATATACACCATATCGCAATGTCTCACGATATATGGATACGATGGACCTTTTCTGTGGAGGGGCCAAAGTACAGTGGCCCCGCCTCCAAGGGGGCTGTGTTGACGTGACTGAATGGTGACAATTCGGCATTATAATTGTGACATGTTCATCAGCAACATTTGATTGTTATCCAGTGCTTAGCCAGATATCTCAAAGACATACAAAAAACCCATATTTCAAAAAAGGTTTGGACCTGCTTGAGTTTTTTTAGTGAAATTAATTGAAAAAGACAAATAAATTGCATTCATTTGTGACAATTATATGATTGTGACAGCCATTACAATAAAATGCACCGCTATCTTTATTTATTTTTATATTATTGGTTTATAATTCAAACCTGTTCATTCCTATCCAAATTCATGTCTTTGATGAATATAATACGTGTGGTATTTCTGCATCATTAACCCAACATCATTGTATTTTGTCGGTTGTAGGCCTCGGCTACGGGGTAACCATGGCGACCGAGGCACTAGAGATTGCTCTGCTTCTTCTTCTTCTTCTTCTTCAGCTGCAGCCAGCTCCCTGTCCCCTCCCACCCTGCTGTCTCTGCCCTCCTTTAAGGACGTGGGCAACGAGCGAGGAGGGGACAAGGAGGTGTGGGTCTCTGTGTTCACATACCTCAACAGAGCACAGCTGCTGGCCTGCATGACCGTCTGTAAGGCCTGGTACAAGTGGTACGTCACACACTTTGACTCTACTGCATACAGCATGTGTTTATTAAAGGAAAAGTTCAATGCATTCATTTTTTTAGCTTGTTGCCTCACTCTCGGGTTCAGGACAAGGCGGCAGAAACCATTCCTTTATCTGTGTGTGCATATGAGAAAAAGAAATGGGAAAATATCGCTCATCGACAGTTAACTTAGCTCTAATACTGGTAGTCAATAGATAGCGTTAGCCTGCCTCTGCTGACAGTCAGATTATAACATGACACTCAGCATCAGTGAATGGTCCTGTTTGCTTATTGGGACTTGTTTATTTACCATGTTATGTAAAGTTTATCTTCTGACGGTCGGTGGAGGCAGGCTGATACTTCCCATTGACTACCAGTATTTGAGCTAAGCTAACTAGCGATGAGCGACCTTTGCCCATTTCTTCTTCAAAAATGCACCCAAAGTTAAAGGAAGGTCAACTGTTGGGTTATCTTGCACCTGAGCGTGAGGCAACAAGCTAAAAATTAAAAAAATTTAACTATTCCTTTTTAAGTCTTTGAGTTGACCATGACCTCACTGTCCTATGCAGGAGCTGTGACAAACGTCTGTGGAGCCACATCGATGTGAGTCGCTGCAGTCCGCTCACTAACCAGGCTCTGGCAGGAATCATCAAACGACAGCCCACCTCACTGGACCTGTCCTGGACCCCACTGGCCAAGAGACAGCTCAACTGTCTGCTCACCAGGCTCCCAGGTACACACACACACGCTAACATCTTCTGTTGGCTTCATTTTCATATTCATAATGATAATTCACAATATATTTTAATCTGGTTATATTTATATCAAACTGTCCCATTCATATTCATACTGTTATAACAAGACCTCTACTTGGTTGTGACACATAGGGGCTTGAATGGAGTTGTTCGGCAATTAAAAAAAATATATATATATATCTTTAAATGACAGTAGAGGTTTTCGTTCTGCATGGAGTAGCGCTGGAAGTGAAGTGTCTCTCATTTAGGGCCAGCCCTCCTAAATCTTTAGGTTTGCAAACATGTTTTTTTACCTAAATGATGTGCGTTGTACCCCCAGACAAAAGGAAAAATAATTGAGTCCAATGTTTTAAAAAGGCTTTTGGCAGAAAAATGGATATACTTTGCCAAGGTTTTTGTATTTATTTCAAAGTCACCATTTTGATGCCATTAATTCAACCAATCATGGATAGAGGAAGTGTTCGCCAAAATTCAATATCTTTAACATCTTTATATTCTTTAGTGCTTTCTATCAGAACAATTTGAAACTTGCATGTTGCAAAGTTTTTGCACATTTAATTGTTTGTACCACATTCTTCACCACTCCCACATCCATGTTATTTTCTTTGGAATCAAATTTGTCTTTCTCCACCTTCTGTTAATCTTTAAATGGAGAACACTTATTATGACTCATCACAACCACTAACTAATTGATTATAACCACTAACCAGCTATTGTGTTGCAACCAAACACATACTGATATGCATAATCATGCATTCTTCACTGAACCAGCAATATAAATGGGGCCTACATTTATTTTTTTTGTAACATTTTAACTTGTTTTTGAGATTTTTCCCAGTAACTTTAGTGCAGAGAAGATAACAACCTGCTGTCTTATCCCATTGACAACATAACTGATAGCAATTTACATGCTGAATGTTTTATTTTATAAAAAAATACAGGTACATTTAATTCAGGGCCTATATAGCCAATACCTTTTGGTTAATTGTTCACAGTAAACGGTGTGCACCTCACTTGGTGCTGCCCATCATAAATGTGCTGCCGTGGTTGTGTGACGTCGGACCAAAAACTCTCTGTAATAGTCCTCCCCCCGCTCGTTCGCCTGTCAACAGTGGCTGTCTCTTCTCTTCCTCTCCCCTCTGGTTTTTTTCATATAGCGGTAAAGGTAAAGGTAAACCCACCTACAATTGTTTTCAACGCATGTAAGTCTGTGAGGCACAGGAAAGAGCCAGAGAAGCCAACACCAGCGAATTTGATGCTAGCTGCGGCAAAAAACAACAGCCTTTGTTTTGCCAATTTGTATTCGATGGTCACGATATGGTCATTTTATACATCCGTGGAGAACATCTTGCGATAAATCGTGTGTATTCGATTTATCGCCCAGCCCTACGGAAATGTTATTATGTCTGTTGGAGAGCAAACAAAGTAAGAATTTCATTGTACAATGCAACTGTTTGTTTACTTATATGACAATAAATATGTTGAATCTTGTGCTTCACACACACACACACACACACACACACACACACACACACACACACACACACACACACACACAGACAGACAGATCCCCTGTCTCTTTGAATGTCTCACTGTCTCTCCCTGTGTGTTCAGGTCTTCGGGAGTTGAGTGTGACCGGTCTGTCCTGGTCCTGTCTGTCTGCGCTGGTGTCTCCCACTCTGCCCTGTCTGCGTCTGCTGGACCTGCGCTGGTGTGAAGGCCTGAAGGACAGCCAGATCAAAGACATGATCATCCCTCCTGGTGAGTGGCAGCACCAATCAGCTCATTTACATACATGTTGGCCTTTACTGCTAGAGCCCTGGGCTACACTCGGCTCATCTGCCAATGTCCCATGGTGGGAGCACACAGTGGACTGGAGTAGATCCTGAAATCCCCATTTCGAACTGAATCGAGAAATTAATTATGAATTGGTAGTCGTTTTGAATCGAATCGGGAGCCCAAGAATCGGAATTGAATCGTGGGATTCCAAAATATTCCCAGGCCTACCGTAGAGAGTGTGATTAAGCCAATTCAGCCCCATACTACAGCCCCCTGTGTTCTGTATTTGGTGAAGGTACATCCATATGAACTTGAAACCCCACAAACCTGTTTAATCATATTTAGTTAGTCTTTCTACTGGTATTCCTAAAATAATTGTCTGAGATTTTCTCACAGCCTTTCCTTGACACAAATTATGTCTAAATTTAAAATGGCAGACTTACTGTTGGGTTTATACCTATGGACCTATGATGAGGACGACGGATTATAAAATGGTGCACATTCATTTCTATGAAAGCTGCATTGGAGTGAAGGGTGATATCTGCTTCTGGGCCCAGGACCTGCCTAAACTGCAATACCACGCTTGACCACTGGGCACCGCTGGATTGCGGAAGCAGGCCCATTCCTGGGGGCCTGGTTAAAGGGCATGGTATTGTGAGGCTTTGTTGTAAGTTTGGAGTCCTTCCCGAATGTGTTTACTTCTAGATGAAGGATACTGTGCACACAGATTAATTGAATGTGTACATGTTGTAGGGGGTGCTGTTGAGCCCCCTTGCCACACCTCAACGTTGATTTTCTGAGCATCCTAGTCGTCCCCTCAAAAATGCGATGTGAGTGGTAGAAATAAATCAGCTTGGGCCTTTTACAAAGCTAGACTGCATATATTATGAGTTGACTTGACCCTATGAGCATGTGTTTGACCTGTGTGTCCCCCTGTAGGCTCTGAGTCGTCTCGTAGCAGGCTTCGTAACATGGTGGAGCTGCGTGTCTCCGGCCTGGACATGAGTGAGTCCACAGTGAGGCTGCTGCAGAGACACATGCCCCAGCTGGAGAGGCTGGACCTGGCTCACTGCAAGGACATCCAAGACTCCACCATCGCCCTGCTGGCAGCCGCTGGGACACACACACGCAACAACCTCACTGAACTCACACTGGCAGGTTAGTGTGACAGAGCACACACACACCTACTGTACATCTAGATCCAGATTTCCTAGCAGTTAGAACCCAGTTTGTGTTTTTCCACAGGGCCTTTATCCTCCAGTCCACACTTCTTTTATTTTTATATATATTTTTTTATGTCAGACTTACCTTTCCTTTAAAGGGGCTGCATGTCATATTTAAGGATGGGAACGAGTATTCCAGTAACTACTTGCCCCTAACTATTGTTATTAACAGTAAACAGTGAAGACAGACAACAGGCAGTCTTGCATCACATCATTTGCTTGCCCTGTAAGCACACGCCATTGTGATGATAGCAGAGCGGATATTAGCCCGCTAATAGCCAAAAGGGTGAGTGGATACAGTATATGCTTCCATTAAGTTCTGGTGTAAGTGAAGGCTTTTGTGAGCTTATGGTGTTTGTTTTCCAGCAGTACAAACCACAAACAGAGGAAAGTGCAGATAAATTGAGGGCTAATTTGCAACATTTGTTAAGGTGGCTATTAGCCCACTACAGACTTGTGGAAAGATTCCACCACAGAGGCATCACTTGTTATTTCATTGAAACCTTTGTTTTGAAGAGCTCTGTCCTACCGACACGCAGTACCCTACATATATTAGCACACTGCCGAGAAACATTGTGGAGTATTGACGTAGCATCGTTTTTGCTTGTGTGTTGTGTTTACAGACCTCACACTTTTTTCATTATTATTTTTATATATGTATTGTAAAATAAGTGTTCCCTGAGTAATCGATTACTCGTTCACATGGTAATTAGATTAAAATGCCCATCCTTAGTCATATTGTATTTTCTAAAAGTACAAAGAATTATGCCTTCAAGCAACTTATTCAGTCTGACAAACTGCCAGTTAAAAAGGATTTAGTTCATAAGGATGTCCCAATCAAGTCACACAGACAGTATTTCTGTCCGTGTATAGATGCATAGACATAGAAATATACCAAGGATAGTGTAATGACTTAGGCTCAAATATTATTCAAAATCTACCTGGTCCAAATGCAGAAGATTTTAATTCAGGTATGAAGTCTAAATAGAAGCTCTTGATGTGAAAGGAAGATGAAGTGGGGAAATGTTGTGAAGTAATGTACTTGAGAGAATCACTGGGATTGATCTGTTGGAACTACAAACGTGGCTCACTCCAATCAGGGTTGTAAAGTGGTGTTGCTTGCATAGTGGCTGAATACAGACACCATTCTGCAGAGATCACTTTAAGCAGCCGTTCCTGACTCGTGTGTGTGTGTGTGTGTGTAGGTTGCAGTGAGCTGACTGATGGCTGTCTGTTCTACCTGAAGCGCCTCTCCTCTCTGACCCTGCTGGACCTGCGAGGCTGTAAGGGCATCAGCCGGCGGGCCTGTGACGCCTTCATCTCCGACCTGTCACACTGCGCCCTCTTCTGTATGATGGAGGAGAAGCTCATCCAGCGCATAGACTGATCCGCACAAACATCTCGTCCAGCACATAGACTGATCCGCAAACAGCACACACTTTAACTCAGAGGAGAAGAAATCCTCCCTCAAATACTTTTGTTATATGCTCAACCTTTTGAGCAGCACACCTGGAGTTAGCTGCTACAAACCTTAAACCTTAACAAACTTTCAGTTGATGGCAAATCTGAACCTATGCAGAAAGTAGGTTATTGGTAATGTAGTATGGACAAGCAGTCATTTTCATCTGTAAATAGGTTTTGTTGTTGTTTGATCCAGGTTAAGATACATTCAGATTGTGTTCTTGTACATTCTTTCTACCATTGTCAAAACATAATAAAATGTGAATTGTTGAACATTGTATTTTAGGCATTTGTTCAGTATTTAACGTGTTAGGTTAAAGGTGCTGTAAGCGGAATGGTTCTTTTAGCTAACTTCCTGTCAGTTATGCTTCACCATACGTCACCACATCAATGCACTGCGGTCTTCAAGCAGCGAGTTATCTAGCATCATCTCAGATCCATAAGTGTGATAAAACATGATAAAAACCATCAAAACAGACATTGGGAAGGATTTTTACCTGCTCCGCCATTGTAGGCGCATAAACATTCACCCATCTGTTGCTCTGGCGTGCACCGGCAGTGAGACCATGAGTGAGACGGGTGTCAGTTTGTAGCGTTCTCTCTTGTGATTGGATATTAATTTCGGGATCCCCGAAAAGTTTATTTGACGATTACATGCAGGGCAGCTGAGATCGGCTTTATGAAACGCTCACACTATGTAAGTGATCACTGTATGAATAGAGAGTGATTTAACACATATTAACATAAATAAATCGCTTACTTCACCTTTAACCATAAACAGAAGTCCAATCTGCTGTGCTACTCATTTATTTAAAAGTTCTGCTTCTCAAAATCCCAACCAGCTGTGATTATTCACAGCCTATAAAGTCTCAACTGAAACTACCCTGCATTCCAAATCACACTCTTTTTCTATTCTACATACTACTCTGACTAACAATAATCTAGATAGCATGCAGAATGCTACTATTGGGACTCACATTTCCTTATTTTTCATCATAACATTGCACCTTGATCTTGCCTATTGCTTTTTATATCCGTCGCATCCCCGATTGTTGGTGTTTTCATATCGAGGCTCCGCCGATGTGACGCCACATCCGGTGTGCACTGGATTGTTGGTCAGAATCATGGTCAATAATCCCCTGAATAGCCTGCTGATTTCAACCTCTTATAAGAGGTCCATGATTTCAACACTAAAAAACTCATCTGGATGTAGAAGGTCAGGACATCCGGGAATTTTTATGCAAAATCCGACCAAAATAATTGAGACACCATACTAAATAGCCGAAAGTATGTGGATTGATTGAAACGCAGACCTCGTTTAAAGACGAAATTCTCTTTATAACCTTTTTATATTTCTCGTATATACTATGAATGTATTCATTCTGATAGTTTTAACAAACAGAACACCCCTGCACCAATGAAAAGGCCTAATCCTAAAAGTCAGTTTCAAAGTCAAAACCAAACATCCCTAATAAACCCTGTATAAATCTCAAACAGACAATATGCTAGTTAATGTCAGGGTTTCCAGCCTTAGCACTGATCATGTGTCGAAGCTAATTGGTCTTGCTGACAGTGGGACTGAATTTGATATTCACATGACTACACAGTAAACAGGAGTAAACATAATAACACTGTTCTTTAATAAGTACATGTTCTGTCATGGCTGAAATCATACCAACAATAATGATCTCTGCATGTTAGATCATTAAGAAAAATGGGGGTTTTGTGAAGCTTTTCACAGGTCAACTGGCTTTTATCAAGTTATCATAAAAAAAGACACAAAATGATCCAATCTCAATTTTTATTACAAACCAAAATGTTCTTACAACAGGTGTACAGTGTGTGATGAATCCCTATTGTGTGTGTGTGTGTGTGTGTGTGTGTGTGTGTGTGTGTGTGTGTGTGTGTGTGTGTGTGTGTGTGTGTGTGTGTGTGTATGTGTGTGTGTGTGTAAACTGGCTGTGTCTAGTAGCTCTTGGTGAGCTCGTATGACTCTGGGAAGGGCAGGCTGATGTGTCCACTCCCGGCCACTAGAGGCAGGATTCCAGCGTTGGGCACAACGTTCCACGATAGTGTCAGAGTGATGTTCTTATTGGCCCTGGAGAGGAAACACACGGGACAGTTAACCTGAAGTAACAATCAACATATAATGTCTTTATACAAGGCAAACTTTTAACAAGAAACACACCCAACAACAATGGTACAGAGTGCTAAAATAAATATTGAATTGAATGATTAATGACTGTTCCTCACCTGTTAAAAAGGAAACATAAAAGTAGAAATTTAACTCCTAGTGATCATGTGCAAATCTTTGTGAAGACCATGAAGTTGTAAAACAATCCAAAGTTAAAGTGATGAACCATTTTCAATAGCTGTGTTTGTGTTCTATCAGTGTCAGAATATGACTAAAGAATGTTAAACTTGACAGCAGGAGGAGATCAAATGTCAGTAGTGTCAGGGGGACAGACCAGCGAGGTGCAGGTTGTCTGTTTACTTGAGAGTTCATGTGGTCTTTGGGGTAATGACCAGAGGACATAATATGGCACAATAGTCAAAATGGAAGCCAATGTCGCAAATGAGAAAATGGCTCAATGAGCAGGACATTTTCTTTGCATGATTCAACGGTTAGTCAACTATAGTCAAGATTCGACTAATCAGATTAGACTATGTTAATTTTTCAGTCGAGGAAAGCCCTACTCCACATTTGTACTTTACACTTTAGATTGGGGGATGCAGAAAGGTTTGTAAATGATTTATTAATAATTTACCAATGATTTTTTCTATATGACTTATGAATGAACAGAATTATAAAGTCTTATCATTTGATTTATCATGTTATCATACAAGATTCAGGGGGATTATTATTTTTTTTTTTTACCCAGACATTTCAAAATAAGACATTTGAGAGCTGTAATGGCAAAACCGTGATATTTTTGCTTAAGGTTATCATACCGTCAGAATATCATACCGGCCCATGTCTACAGTATAGACAGTCTGCTTGGATTTATATTTGACAATAAGGAAGATATAAGTAATAAAAAAATGCACAAGGATTGTTACAGACAATAACAGATTGAAATGTTCCTCAGAGTGACGGAGGCCTGTGGGTAAAAACTGGTGTGTGTCTTGCAATGCTTTGTAACATCTGAGGGGAGATGTTTGCTGGCTTCTTGTTTGCTACAATATACAAAGGAAATCAAAAAAAAGAAAAGGCTAAGATGAGCCACGGTAGCAGCATTGTGTGAACCTCAGCAGGCCCTTGACTGATCTGATATGAACCTTGAGCTGAGCTACTGGAAGTATTGTCTAAGGTCGTGTTCACGTCTAATAGATGGCTTCTTTGGTGCGCACCAGATGTGAGTTTGGTTCGCATTCGCAAAGGCAAACCTCAAAACGTGCTTGGAAATGCTGTTCAATTATTGTGTGTGTGTGTGTGTGTGTCTTACCTGAGTCCGTTCCCGTCATCAAAGAAGAAGTATTTAGATTTTGTGTCTCTGAGGTTCAGTTTGGTGTTTTCACCTCGAAGGATGATCTTATCCCACAGTACCACCTGGTTCAGAGACTGACACACAGACACACACACACACACACACACACACACACACACACACACACACACACACACACACACACACACACACACACACACACACACACACACACACACACACACACACACACACACACACACACACACACACACACACACACACACACACACACACACACACACACACACACACACACACACACACACACACACACACACTCATTTATTTCCATCTACTGCTGTCAGTATTTTATCACCTCTAAAACACATTTCAGAATCTACCCACTCTACCCACTGCGCTACAAGCGCCCCCACCTATGACTTTTTACAACTAATACCATTCACTAACTCTTTTTGGTATATGACTGCTCACATACTGATCTAATGCCTACCTAAATGATAAGGTCATATAAACCACGCCTACCTAAAGGATAGGGTCACAAACCACGCCTACCTAAAGGATAGGGTCACAAACCACGCCTACCTAAAGGATAGGGTTGGCGGTGGAAACACTTGCCAGATCTAGCGTAAGTGAGCTGAGCCGCACCGGCCGGACCCGCTCTGCTCAGTGGAAACGAGGCATAAACGAGCATTTTGCTAGCTACAGTGGGCCCTCTTTTTTAACATAACAGTTTACGCTAGAGATCGACCGATTATCGGCCGGGCCGATTATCGGCGCCGATATTCAGCATTTTGACGCATATCGGCATCGGCCTTTTTTATTTTTATTTTTTATCCGGTTTTTTATTATTTTTTAAGAGATAAGAGTGAGATTGAGATTGAGAAAACTTTAATAATCTTCAGTGATGGAGACAGAACGAAGGGCGCTTCAAGCCACTTGCAAAACAAGCAAGAAAGTTTCTTTGTGCACCACCCTCATCAGTCCCAAGTGAGCGCGTCTTCAGTGAAGTCTCTGCAATTTACGAGAGCAAAAGAATCCGTCTCACTGGAGAGCACGCTGAACAGCTTTTTGCACCACAATCTGGTGCTGCTCCATTGGGACTACCAATCGATTTTAGACTCACATTTCTGTGCACATTTTATTTAACTCTGTTTTACTTAATAAAACTTCCGGGAACTATTTATTTGTTTAAATGTTCAGTTAACTTCATTAGAACACCCTGCACTTTTTGTTTTTGTTTGAACTTAAAAGAAAGATAAGTAAAAGATTAACATTTCAGTTCAGTTCAGGAACATTTTAGGGAGCCATTCATTTGTTTAAATTGTGTTATGTTGCAAATCTGATAAGCTGTTATGTTTATTAAACATATTCTTAAAGGCATTTAAATTAAGTTAAGTGTTGGAGTTTGTATTATTCAAAATTGACGCCAATATTTTCCCTTTTTCTGCAAATGAATATCGGCTCCAAATATCGGTTATCGGCCCCTTTGACTACCGATAATCGGTATCGGCCCTGAAAAAAACACATCGGTCTATCCCTAGTTTACGCTGTACAATAACACTAGATTTCTTTTCAGTGAACACACAGTATGGACAGGTAGCGTATTGTGAGGAGATATTCATTGATTTTGACATCAAGCTTTCTCTAGAATCACTGATTCCACCTTAAAGTGCCAGATGTCAGTGTAACCTTTACGTCAGTGTGTCGTGAGTGTGACTACTTACATTGCTCTTAGAGGCGTACTCAGCAGACAGGTAGAGGAACAGCTGTTTGACGTTCCAGTCAAAAATGGGCTGCAGATGTTGGAGAAGTTAAGTAAAAATTCACCTTGAAGCAAGCACAGCAGCTTGAGCTCACACCGTGTCTCAGTACACAGGAATCACATTGACAGTGACACCATTCCAACAGAGTTCCACCCTGCGTTCCAATACCCAATAATACGGTAGAAAAAGATTTAGTATGCTTAAAAGATGCCTACTACATCCGGTCGAGATTTTAAGTGTTGACATCAGCATGCTATATGGGCGATTCTGACCCACAATCCAGTGTGCACTGGAAGTGACATCACATCGACGGAGCCTCCGTAGGAAAACAACCAGCGACGCGACAGAACTAAAAGTATGTCTCAATTGTATGCCTACTGCATGCTAACTACATTATTTTTATGATTAGTATGTAGAATAGAAACATGAAAGAGTATGTGATTTGGAACGCCGAGTATGTCTTAGTTATGTCACACAATAGAGCAACAAGGATGACTTTTTGTGTCATTCCTATTGATATTCTTGGTGTTCCTTTTCTTGGAGGGAAAATACAATGTATTTCCTGCTGTGCTGTGCAGTGCAGTAATAATAATAATCTCATTCTATGTGTGTGAGTCCATGGCAGCAGTATAAAGGATATCAGCTGAGAGGTCAAAGGTGAGGAACCCCAGGTCACTGCGCTCTCTGGGCCCAGTGAAGTCATCCACGTTCTTCCTGTTAAAGACAGAGAGAAATGATGGATAAAAGCTCAATACTTTTAGAAAAGTTAGTAGCTGCTTTAGAAGCTGCATCAAACACATGTGAGTGAGAGTAAAGGAGCCTTAATAAACGGATGTTGTGTGTGTGTGTGTGTGTGTGTGTGTGTGTGTGTGTGTGTGTGTGTGTGTGTGTGTGTGTGTGTGTGTGTGTGTATACACAAATATATATATATATATATATATATATATATTAGTGCTGTCAAGCGATTAAAATATTTAATCGCGATTAATCGCATTAATGTCATAGTTAACTCGCGATTAATCGCGATTAATCGCATTTTTATTTATTCTAGCCTGAATGTCCCTTGACTTCTTTTTGTCCCATTATATTTTCTCATTTTAATGCTCTTATCACACCCATTCTAATTATGATATTTAAGAAGAAATACACTGAATTACAATGATACAATATTTCTTCTAAAATATCATAATTTGCAATTCAGTGCAAATAACAATAGCCTATTGACCCCCCCCCCCCTGCACCCTACCCCTTGAACAGCATTCACAAACATATTGGAACTTCTTTTTTTATTTAAAAACCAAACCATAAAACAACATAGGGTATATAAAACAAATTAGTATTAAGGCTACATTAGACTGGTTGCTGCCTAAATGTTTTGGGAGTCTTTCATCCACAACTTATTTCAGACTGTGTTGAGTGGACACACAGGTGGTTGCCATGGCGCTGCTGCAGCCGAGGCTTCAGTCTCCCTTCGTAGCGAAAATTAAAGTGAAAATGAATGACTGGTGGCTGCCACTAACATTCATGGAAGTTTTGGTGTGCGCGCAGGGTTATAAGTTAGACTTCTGCAAATGAAAAGCTTTCTTTTCTGTTCTTTTCCGTGTAGACTCAGAGCATGGGTCTCAGAGTCACACACGGAAGACTAGTGACGGTCGCGTAACTGAGCTAGGAAGTGCTAGGTTCCGGTTTCTGCTTCAAAATAAAAGTCAGAATTGACTTGACGTTTCGCCGTTTTGCCAGTTAAATGATTTTAATGTGAAATTACGCTGTAGGACATGTTCCGTTTGAATTGACAGTAACTTAACTGCGAGCCATATGTATAGTTTGTGGTGTTTCAGTTGTTAAAACATTACTAGTTGATTCAACAGCTTGTGAAAAAACCACAACGTCTCCTAGGACATGACGAGCGTTAATCGCGCGATAAAAAAATTGACGCCGTTAAAATGGGTTTGCGTTAACGCCGTTAATATCGCGTTTAACTGACAGCACTAATATATATATATATATATATATATATATATATATATATATATATATATATATATATATTAGTGCTGTCACTAATATATATATATATACACATGTTTCGCTGAATTAGTTTTAGTCTTACATCATAATGTCTGCATATGCATTTCATTTCAATCTGCTTCTCTTTGATACATCTGCTTTGACAAAAACAACAACACTTGCTTAAAGGCCTACTTCACCGGTTTGAATATGAAGGTGTATTGAATTCTGAGATCCTATGTAGTATAAATGTGCGAATTGAAATTGAAATCGGTTCATCCTAGCCTGAGAAAAGGCAGAAAGAGTGTTTTTTTAACCCTATATTTCTCTTTCTCGTGACATCACAGAAAGAGAAATATAGGGTTAAAAAAAACGTACTTTGTAAATATTACTGTGATGTCACAGTAAAAGACATATTTACAAAGTAAGTTTTTTTTAACACTCTTTCTGCCTTTTCTCAGGCTAGGATGAACCGATTTCAATTTTTTTCGCACATTTATACTACATAGGATCTCAGAATTCAATACACCTTCATATTCAAACCGGTGAAGTAGGCCTTTAACAATTAGGCTACTGTCCCCTAAACGCTCTCTGTTTCTTCCATCAGGATTTAATGACTATAGTTCAATGCAACTGTCATACAACAGGTTTGCCTTAATGGAATATTACCAAGCATTGGGCGATAACTCTCTTGACACCTTCCCATATTTGCTGGACTCATGTATCTGTACCTGAATGTCAGGAGTTTATTAGCGGGTGAGAGATGTCCAGTTGAGCTACCTCACTCTACAAGCGCCTCTGCTTTGTCTGACTTCCGGGCTACATTTCACACTTCACAGACTGATACAACCTGCTGAAGCTGTAGTCGAGCATCCAATTCCAATTTCACAACCAGAGAGTTTTAAAATGAGTCAATATCAAACCACTAACAGAAAACCTCGTCTTTGTCCAGGGGTTGGGGTATCATCTAAAAACCAATTAGTCCGTTAGTCTTTGAACTGTTCACATTAGGAATGCATGGGCGCCATCAAAGCATCGAGAATAACGTAAATGTTACACAGCTATAACAGTACACACAGAGGGGAATCACTACATGCTAACAGCTGTTACAAAGGATGCTCGGCGACCAATCTTACAGCATGACTTTAGAGACGTGGATGTCCACAGGAACTCTTCTGTCTTTGAATGCTGTCGTGATGAAACATCCGAAAGTTAAGGCCGCCATGACGCTCAGAGAGAAGGCGAACAAGGAGTTAGCTCTCGACAGAACCGTATTCATCTTTAAATACCAGCAACATACAACTACAGGAATTATAAGAATAACAGCTAGCTCTGCACGGTAGCTAGCTACAGTCAGTGTAAAAAAAGAGGAAGTAACGTTTCAAAGAATTGCCACCTCTTTTCCGGTTATGCCTTTCAGAATAAAAGCATTTCACATAACTGTTAGATATTGGGACGATGTTTTCATCATAGAAAATATTGCAAAATAGAAATATTGACTTTGTGTATGAAGATACCGTATTTTTGTTCATTTTAATTGAGAAGTAACACAAATTAAAATTGTATTTAACTCATTATCGCATTAGTTATTTTGTTGAACTTCCGTTTGAGTGTGTATCACCCAATTTATATCACCGCTACCTTGATGCATCAGTAAACAGAAAGAAATTTAAATACGAGCGATGAGTAAGCGGAAGTCAATTTTTTTCAATAACTTTATTCGTACCAATATCAAAAACAACTTCTTAATACACGTCAGAACTATTTATTCTGTTAACAAATAAAATGCAAAAACATAAATTAATACATTTAACTTTTATTTATACTCCACAGATCAATTGAGGGGTGACCATCATTTGCAATGATGTCGAGTCAAACAAATGCAAAGCAAAAACAACACAAACACAATATAGCCTAGCCTAATGTATAGCCTACATAAAATAGGCTACGTAAGCTGAAAAAGAGCCAAAAAATTTACAAAATGTATACAGCAATACAGGGCTCCAATTAATATGAAATGGGTGAAAGTAGCCTACAATAGGCTAGCCTTATTAAAACAGTAAATGTGTTAAAGGCGCAGTGTGTACAAACAATGTATTGGCATTTTCAGAACATATTAGAAATGGAAAATAATATTTAAAAGTGTGTTTTAAATAATGTTCAATCGCTTGAAAATAAAAGTAGTTTTTTCTTTTATTTCCTTAGAATCATCATCATCAACCTTTATTTAAACAGGCAAAAATTGCTAAGAAACAATGTCTTATTTAAGCAATGGCCATCAGAATGAGGCTTTTATATCTACACAAAAGCTGGGCTTGGCACCATGGACACCGCTAACTCTTGTTTCCCATGCCAAAACAACCCCCATTAAATTGAAGACGCAAAGGCAAATTGATCCGTGGCAAAGCGCTGTCCCATTTTACCATTTTGATCCCTCGCATCCTCTATCACTTAAGCCCTATAAACGATGTCAGTTTAAGTCAGTAAGGGTTCAGGGCTTGAGGCTTAGGGCTAACCCTAACCTTAAGGCCAGGACACACCGGCCCGATAATCAGCCATCAGACATGGTCGGAGAGTCTGGAGGGGGCGGGGACACAAATCTGTTTGGTGTGTTCGGGGACGTCGACCGTCGTAGATGTCGTCGGGCTTGTTTTCAGCCGATTGAACATGTTCAATCGGCGTCGGGCAGTCTTTCAGTTGGAGCAATTTGATTGGTGGAGGGCTAGCGAATCAGCGAAGCCCGGAAGTTAGGCGGGTAGCACAAATAGCTGACAACAGTATCGCATCGCTAGCCATTGTTTCAATGTGTGTGTTTGTTTCGTTCAGCGAGTACTCACATGCATCAACCCTTGTTGACTGCTCGAGACCATGCCCGACACTCTCTGCTAAAAACGATGCCCTTTATGGTCCATAAATATAAATATGTATTTCTATCTATGTTTATGGTCTAGAGAGCTGTCCCATCATTTCCGGCTTCCGTATTTTTTTGGGCCACAATACAGATTAGCGCCGCCTGCTGTTATGGAGACATTACGTCCCACGCAAACGCAGAGCGTACGGAAAGTCAGTAGTCGGCTCGGTGTGTTCTTGGCACTTTTTTGGCCGCGACGGGCAGACTGAAGCTGCCTGAATCAGCAGACTCCATTTTCGGGCGAGGGTCGGTAGTCGGACCGGTGTGTCCTGGCCTAACCCTAGCCCCTAGACTCATAGGCCCTTTTCAGAAAGTCAAATCTCCTAAAGACCTTTATGCCTCCTTTACCCTATGTGGAAACCATCATCGGGTCAACGAGAAATTAAAAGGTGCTTCCTTTCGAACATATAGGAAAAGACAGCCCTGTTTAAAATGAATTCGACTCCACTTTTCCTAACCGGCATCATTGCGTGACGGCGAGTATTACTGATGTAAGTCTATAGCGTAAAACTCATGATGTAACTAAAAAAAAATCCGAAAATGGACTACAACAATCGATTTTTTGATCCATGCGTTCTTGTAGATTGACAATCTGGTTGTCGCCAACAGAGTGAGAATCGACCAACAGAAATATTTTCGACCACTTGAGAATCAACCTATAGCCTGGCGCTACCAGACCATCGTACTTCATTTCATTTGTACAGAAGGTCTGGAAGTGCTGTAATTGGCAAACGTTAACTCACTTGGAGGCGGGTGTCTGTTGAAGTTTAAAACTATTGGATCTGCTCAGTGCCACTCTGGATTAGCCAACCAATCGCAAAACGTTTGGTCGTGAGCCGGCTTCTGACGGTGCGTTCAGGGAACTCGGAAATTTCCGACTTCACTACATATTGTAGTCTATGGATCTACCGGTACCTTGCAACGGTAACTTGTTAGAGCCTAACGTTTAGTTATTTGGATGAGAAAGGTTGTAGGCGTCCATACTTTCCCAAGCAGATGCACTGGAACACAGACAGGTCGGAACTCGGAACTACCAAGTACTCGGAACTACCGGAAATTTCCGAGTTCCGAGCGTAAGGGAACACAGCATTCAACTGAAACTGGAGCGCGACTTCGACCCGTCGTTCTCAGCCACTTCCTCTGTTCGCTGATTGGATACTCAGAAATCTGTTCGGAAAAATCTCACTAATACGCCCCACCACCAGACTGACTACTGAAGGGAAAATGAAATTTGGGCGGAAGTAGGTAGGCGGGCGGAGCCAGGCTAGAATCAACCCATTAGTCTTTATTAAATGTGAAGTTGGCATTTTTTTTTCTTATGATGTAAATTATGGACTACGATTTTATTATGATGATGGTCTTTAGGAGTTCTTTATTATCTTTAGGGTTTTCCATTTTGTTAGGCTATTTTCTCAAGTTAAATCTTCCTCTCCTTTTCTTCTCCTCTCTTCTGTTTTACCACGTCTGTCATTCTTATTCGAGTAGAGTCGGTAAACGTCATCGGTGGCCTGTTGCTTTAAATACTGCCGCCGTAAAGGATTATGGGATACAAATATCTCCTTTCCTTTCATAATGGTTGGTTAGGGTAACCTATGCTAAAGGAGGGTTAAAGGATGCATCGAGGCACCTTTCCTAAGCATTTTTAGAATTTGAACCACCTTTCCTCCAAGTACTTCCGGGCCATATCAAGGCGAGGTTAATAGCAAACATATTCACTGCCAGAGAAAACTATTTCTTTGTTCACCAAACTATAAAAAAAAAATTGGGAGTTGGTAGGTTGGAGAAGAGGACCAGGATTTTGTAGGTGATCCTGTTGGAGACGGGAAACCATGGTGTGGTGATGTGATGTGGCGCCAGGATTTGGTGTGAGTGACGGGCAGCTGCATTTTGATGATTTGGTGCTGAGTTAAATCTGGGTGTCGTCGGCATAGTAATTAACATACAGGTTGAAGTTGCGGAGTAATTGACCGAGAGGGAAGATGTAGATGATGAAGAGGAGGGGGCGGAGTACCAAACCTTGGGGAACTACTTGTGTGACTTTGACTGTAGCGGAGAATTGATTATGGAAAGAAATGAAATGGGATGTGTTGGAGAGGTATGACTGAAGCCAGCTGAGTGCAGTACCTTTGAAGGGTCTGCACTGCAGGTGGAGGAGGATTAGGATGTTGAGGGAACCGGTATCAGCAGGAGGTGGTTGAGGACTGTGAGGAGAGTGGTTTCTGTGCTAGTGCAGTTATAGGCCTATATGCTAGGAATTTCAGACTGAAGCAGCCACAGTGATCTACTAGAAGCTGCAGTCGGTCACTCCACTGACTGACTCCAGTCTATATATACAGCAGCTGCTGCTGACACTGCGGTGTTGCATGTGGTGGTGTGTGACAATATCTGTTTACCAAGGCTTGCTGAAAAAACAGGCTGTTTGAAGTTAAGCCAATTGCATCATTTCATTCTTTGAGAGGAGGTAGAGGTGTTGAATATACTTGAAATGTCCAGGAGTCCATTGACTGGACTAAAAATTTGAAAATTATAAAATAGTTCTCATTTAATTCATGATATGACATGGTTATTAACCTGAAAGTCTGAAAGGCCATACACACTTGGCATGTGTTATGTAGCCTAAGGAAGCTGTGGGTGTGTCTGTCTGTCCGTCCGTCCATCGGTCCATCATCCATCCATGATTCCAGAAAATATTGACCACTGTCTGGTAGGCTCCGCATCTGTAGGCCTATGTGAAATAGAAATGTAGGCTAGGCCTATAGTGACTGTTAAGGCTTGATTATTTGATGTGATTCATTAAGATGATTATGAGTGTAACGCAAAGAGTTAAATATAAAAGTCCACGTGGGTTTGTACCTACCTGACAGTGTCACACCATGCTTTTTTTAGATGATTTTTCTAAGCCAAAACACGCACACGAGCACGTGCGCACACATATTACACAAGGCTAAGTGTAGTAGGCCATGGACCTATAAAGAAGGTGTAGGCTGTGCCATTCAAGGACAGAAATAGCCTCTCTCGTTCACACGTGTGCGCGCATGTGAAATGGTCATGTGTGATGACCATAACAACAACAAAGCCGGTAGCCAATCAGACGGCTCCTCTGGCTCTTACGCCTTCCCCAGCTCTCTCGGCCTGGCTCGCGCTCCACTGCAGTCTATTATTTGAGCGGTAAGCGCGTGAGCTCCAGCCGTGGGAACATACCCGAGGTCCCGTCCGGAGCTCCAGAGATGTCCCGGAAAAGAGTTGCTGAGCCCGGACCACTATCCGAACACGTCCCGGGGAGGAAGAAAGCCTGCTGGGGCATTCTTACCAGCCAAGGTCGGTACACCGCACCGCCGGTGCACAGTTCACTCCAGTAGAGCTGTCAGGCAGCATAAATAACCTAACATTTTATATAACTTCTTGGGTAGCTCTGTTGTTTAGGCCTAGGCCTACATTATGTGTGCTTGATGGCGGGTCCTCGCACACATTTTGCACCACATTGATCTGGCAAATGACGGAATGAAGCTGTCAGGGTTTAACTGAAAAAAAGTCAAACAAAAACACGTTTATAAAATAATTCTAACATAACTTGTGTGAGTGACATAGCCTAGTCGATACATTGAATTCTCCTTCGTGTGATATATTTTTTAGAATTTAATAAGGAATGGCGTTACAAGAACGAATCAGAAAGTAAAAGGCAAAGGCATGCAGCCTAGTGATAGCCTATCTGTTTCTATTGATAGGCTGCATATGTCTCACTCCTGAACCATCATTTCACTAGAGTATCATGATTTCAAATGCATGTTTGATTAAGCCATCTGATAATTAATGTTTAAATAGGGTGAGTTGGAAAGATTATATGGATTAGTTCCAACTTCCAATATATCTGAGGTGTTTGTGTTTATTTTGCTTTGTGCACACTGGGCATTCTGCAGTAACATGACAGTGGCCCTTATCTTGAAGTCCAGTCCTTAGGCTTGAGACAGATGTGTTATGGCATGCATGTGAGGGGTGATATGACAATACTGTGAGACGATAGTTATCTACAGAGATGTATACTGATTTAATTGTCCCTTAAAATAACAACTAGTCCACAGATTTAGCATTGTACTCTTATAACATAGTCATAATTACATGGACACAGTTGGAATCATAATCATTCATTTGAATTCATTGTAAAGTGTATGTGTAAGTCTCACCCAACATTGAATTACATAATTGTTTTGATAGTTGGTGTAATGTCATAATCAAACAGTAGTACCTATAACTCTGATTGGTGCAGTACATACAGTACATGCCAGACTCGATCATTTATTAGTGGCTATCTTTTTAAACTATATCCAAAAAAAATTATATTATAGATTTGACACATTTGATAATATATTCTAATATATTCTTATATATTTTTTCTTTAGAATTAGGATGACTTATTTATGCATTTATTTCAAGAATTGTTTGTGACCAACATTTGTAAATGGGAAGAATGCCGATTTCTGTGACACAAAGCAACTTGAGGGACATGAAAGCAGACAAGGATATTGTTCTAACCTTTATGGAGGGCCATTAAGAGCAAGCTTCCTTTTCCAATCAAGCCATGATGACAGTGCACAACATAAACAAAACAAAATCCCAAAATGACAGAACATAAATGGCAATCGGGATCATAAAACAATACCAAATATGAGATAAAAATGATCAAATCAGAACAATGACAAAATGACAGTACATATAAATAATACAATCAGATGAAGATCATAAATGAAGACGGATAAAAGGGCTATTCAAAACAAAATAAATCCCTATGTAATGCAACTGCACCCTGAACCTCTCAATTGAGACCAGTCACTCCAGTTTAAGCTTTGTTCTGAAGTCTGTTCCATGCTCTGTTAGGAATGTAACATGTGAAAGCAATCTTTTCCCTGAGTTACTATGGATACGTGGAATGACCGGTCTGTGCGCAAGCGTGTTTGATATGTTGTGTCGGTGAAAAGTTAGCAGTGAAGACAGACACAAAGGAATCTTGCAACAATAAAGCCTAACAAATAAATAAGAGAATGCTAACCACACCATACCGCAAATACTTTAAAATTATATTCAACATAATTCTACTAAATGTACAGTATCCTATTTCACCAGTAATTATTGCTTTTATTGCTATGTCCAGGTACAGTATTCTATTTTGTCTACATTTAATTTAACTTTATTTTGCATTCTAATTTATATTTATATGGTGCACCTTATCTCTACACTTTTATCTGCACTGTGTCCTTGCACTACTGTTGTGTTTATTTGTGTCTCAGCTGCACTGTGTGTTTCTATTACACATTTTCTTCTTCTATATTACATTGTTGAGAGAAGCCTGGGACTTAAGAACTTCATTGCCACTGCTGCTGTAATTGATAATGTGCATATGACAAAAACACTTCTTGAATCTTGCTCTTCGCAGTGTAAAGGGATAATGATGGACAGAGTGAGAGCTGTGAAAGAGAGACAAATATAGGGAAGTGTGGCGTTACCAGACAATATGATATTGAGACTAGTAGTTATGTAAGGTGAACAGGGAGGAGTGGAGATGTTTTCTGTTGCCCTTCTGTGTTGTGCTGCTGATGACCTTTCCAAAATGGCTGCTGGCATGTACTACCCAGAGAGGGACAGGGAGAGAAATGACTTCACAGCTCGTCTAAGTGGCTGCCTGCTTCTGTAACTAACTACCTCCACACATCAGGTTACAGGAGAATAGTGTGGCTTTAAACATGTACCTTTTCTGTGTCTCTAATATTAGACTCAGTGGATGAGTCAGTGAGTTAGCATGGTTCGGCTAACAGAGCTCAACACACTGATGGGATTGTTCTGCTGATGCTAAAGCAGCCTCAGCTACTTCTTCAGTTAGCCAGCATAAGCTATCTGCTTGTTATTCGAAGTATTTGTCTGGCTGTTGTTAGAATATTCTGTTGTTAGCATAGCTGCTACATTGGGACAAACAGAAGGTGTGGAGGAGGTCCTTTCAACTTGATTGAAAATGTCTTATACCTACCAGTGGCTGGATGTGCCATGGGGGGACGGAGATATGGGTATGTTGTGTACATGAGACTGGGTGTTTATGTGGTGTGTACTAAGGTGCAGTTACTGCTGCCACAGCAGTTCACAAACAGTTCACTGGCTCTAAATTTAACCACAGGGAGGAGCAATGCCAAATTCATGCTACAGGTTCTGTGTTGGGTAGATATTTCGCTTTCATTCAAAATAAGTTTAAAAAAAAGCAATATGTACAAATGTATGTGCTTTTAGCATCTCTCTGTTTCAGCTTGAGGTTTTAGCTTATAGGGGAATTCGGAAATCCTGGTGAATATTAGTTTATTATGTGTGTTTCATTCTGCCCATTCAGTACAGTGTTATGGTGTCCATTACTGTGTATACCATAGTGTCAAAGTCAGAAATGTTCAAATATTTTCTGTATTTTTTGTAATATTTCCTAGTGGCACGGGGGATGTTCTTCAAATAGTTTACAGAGAATATTTTTTGCATTATGTTGGATTTCAGGAACGCAAAACTGTGTAAAACTGACTATGCCTGTCAGTGAGCTTGTCATACAAGAAATGCAGCTCAAAGTGCTTGTAGAAACTACATTTACAGATACCTTTACATTGAAATAGATGTGGAATGAACATAAAAAAACAGCCATAGAATCATCAAAGAAAAATAGGATATCTGTAACAGCAAGTGAAAAGAATGCTATTTGTATAGTTATTTTTCATTCCTTTGCCAAGGTCTGATATTTCAAAAGAACTTAGACGAAATGATTTACGGCAGGCATACCGGAAAAGTCTGTGTATAATCTGCTTCACCATCCACAAAATATCATTATTAATCATAAAAAGTCAAATACATTACCTCATCACCATGCATCAACATGCTCTCTTCATGGACATATTCACTCGCTTCCTCAAGAAATACACGCACCTCCGACACATGTTTGGGCGCTGGTGATGTAAAAACACTACTGAATATTTCCAAATGTGCGGCCCGAATCAACAATAACTGAAAGTTCCTCGTAGCTATGTGGCCCAGTTTTGTAGGATGAAAAAAAAAGAATGGAACATTGCAGAAGATAAACTAACTGTCTGTTACCTCATCTACCTCTGTGTGTTTGCCCATGCGTGCATGTGTGTGTGTGTGTGGGTGTGTGTGCGCGCGTTTGTGTGTCTAGGGTCCTGGGCAGATCGCTCCCCTCTCCATGAGGCAGCTTCCCAGGGTCGACTGCTGGCCCTGCGCACTCTCCTGGCCCAGGTTAATTTATTAAATGTTATTCAATCTATAATGGTCTTTTTCAATGTTTCCAATGTCCTTTTTTCCAGTTACCCTTACTACATAGGTAGGTAGGAGGGATCTCATGCAGACCCAATGTAACAGATTATCCACTCCAATTGCTGTTTAGTTTGTTGTTATGTAATTTTGATTAGAGATAAAAGTACTTGTGTTCATATAAGCTGCCTGGTCACAGTCCATACAGCAGTTGGCATTCTGCTGCCAGAAGTCCAGTATTTACTGAGCAGTTGTCTAGTGTATTTACCATAAGGTTTGTGTTTCTTCTTGACTGTCAAAGACTAAAGAAATGCGTGAAGCAAGATGATAGAAACAAAATCTCAATGTTGGTTTGTCCAGTCTTTACAACCTTCAGTTAGTCTTAACCTTTGTCCCAAAGGTTTTGCTATGAATCCACAGCTGTGAATGATTATCATGTATAGTAACACGATTTTGATGATGAACTCCCCTTTGGATCTGTTTGAATATCCCCTGTTGGTGTGCTTTTATGGGACATGATGTACACAAGGTCTCCATATTATTATATTCATAATTCCAACACAAAGATGGCCATGCATTTTAAAATGAGCTATTTAAGATAAAAAAAACATGAATAAGTTAAACAAAGACAACCTTTCACACGTAAGATGGGGGGAAAATAAAAATATAGGGCAAATATAAATACATAGAAGCACATGTATGAATTTTATTTTATTTTCTGAAAGAATTGTTTGATGATTGATGTGTCACTTCCCACAGTCAAGTAATGATAGACCCAGGTGTAAGGACTCACTAACTGTGTTCCAATCCCCATACTTCATTCCATGCCATTAGGTATGGTAGAAAAAGATTTAGTTTGTCCCAATACATGTGGTCAGAACCAGCATGCTGAAACATACCCGGATGTCCTAACTACACCTATCTGTTCGTAACATTTAGTTTTTTTTCCCAATTTACAATTTGGACATACTTTACTTGTTTATTCTATCATAACATTTCTCCTTGATCCTGCCTCTTGCCTATACAATATATCCTTCGCATTGCTTGTTAATTTCACTCTGAGGCCCAGTCGATGTGACACAGTGGATTGTGGGTCAGAAGAACTGCCATAAAACCATGCTTATTGGAACACAGCCTCCGCCCTATGTTTGGACCACGGGAGATGTAACAGAAAAATGTTGTAATAAAGAACACCAAAGCACAATGAACTAACAGCACAATAGGCTGGATTCTATTGTTCCTGTACCCACACTGCTAAGGAAAGTCCTATGGGGTCAATATTGTAGCACAACAATTCTAACAGATTAGCAGCAGGCAAAATTCATCCCCAAAAGACAGAGATCTGCGAAATGTGCAAGTACTACAGTCACTGCTATTCAGACTGCCATCAATCAGAAAGACTGATTGACGTCTGTGTGCTTCTCATTTGTAGGGATATCACACCAACATTGTCACCATCGACCATGTGTCGCCTCTCCATGAAGCCTGCCTATCAGGACATGTAGCCTGTGTCAGAGCATTGATAAACGCTGGAGCTAATGTAAGTACTGTTCACTGAGTCCATCCCAACAACACAGCACCACTGCCATTTACCGGTCCTAACAGTATCACTTGCATTTATATATCAATACTGTATGTGTTCATTTGTGTGTGTGAATATAGTGACAGCATCATATGTGTGTCTAGGTCAATGCTGCTACCATTGACGGTGCCACTCCGCTGTACAACTGCTGTGCGTCTGGGAGTGCTGCTTGTATGGAACTGCTGCTGCAGAATGGAGCACACACACACACGACACACGCACACTTTCCCTCCGCTCTGCATGAAGCCTGCAAGAGAGGTAAAATACTACACACAACAGGAACCTTCTATGAGTATGACACAACCCAGTCTGTGTGCGTTTGCTGTTTATCCAAATGAAAGTGATGAGATAAGGCTGCTACAACATTTCTAGGTCAGATAACAGAGAGCACAAAGTACTGCTTAGTACAGAAAGGAGAAGCTGTACTTCAACTAGATTGTGGGAGCAGGTGAATAGGGTAACATTTTTAACTTATTGATATCTTCATGAATCTTCGACAGTCGATTACTTAGATTAAAACTATTATTTTTGGTATTAGAATTTTTTCAGACATTTTTGTTTAAATATTTAAATGTGGCAGTATCTAACCAATTATGTCTAAATTTGCATGTTTTTGAAACCAAAAATCTATATGTTTGATAATGCAAGAGTTAACATTTTTATTTAATTTCTACAACATAAGTGTCCAAGGTTTTTACTGAACAGATTTTGGAAACAACTTTCTTTCATTCTATAAATCAAAAATTAATACGTAGGCCTACAGGTCTTTACAATGCATTTTTCGCAATATATGAAAACCCTTCTGTAATAACCTTCAGAATAGTTCTGAGAATGATTATGGAAAGTGTAGGTGATGTAAGTGCTTAAGAAGTTGAGATTTTTGGTTTAGAGTATTGAAAAAAAAATAATGTTGAGATAATGTCCGTTAAAGATGGTTGTTGACTAGTTTTAAAGAAACATGTTAGACAAAACTCTTAAAATTTAAAAAACAATGTTTTTGCCTGCGGATTCTTGCCTTGAATTCCTACATATTACTTCAGCATTCAAATATTGTGAATTTTCTCACTGTTTTATCATTCTGTGAATGTATGTGTCTGTGTGTGTGTGTGTGTGTGTGTGTGTGTGTGTGTGTGTGTGTGTGTGTTTGTGTGTGTGTGTGTGTGTGTGTGTGTGTGTGTGTGTGTGTCTGTCTGTCTGTGTGTGTGCAGGATATAGCCAGTGTGTAGAGTCCCTGCTGTCCCATGGAGCAGACCCAGACTATGGAGTGGCTCACCTGGGCTCTGCTCTCTACATGAGCTGTCTACACAGACACACAGAATGCTCTAGGATCCTGCTGCACAGCGGTGGGTGTCTTCTGTTCAACTCCTACACTGGTGCCCACAGTACCATCATATGTTTTAAAAAGGGAGCAGCTTCAGCCAGTGTGCTTAAAGAAATAGTTGGATTTAATTTTTTTACTTTTTGCCTCACTCTCCGGCTCAAGAAAAGGTGACAGAAACTGTTCCTGTAACTGTGCGTGCATTTTTTATATATAATTGTGCAAAGGCTGTTCATCCAAGTTAGCTTAGCTCAAACACTGGTAGTCAAGGGGAGCAGGTCAAAAGACAAACTGGACAACATCACTCAACACTCCTGCTTGTTGGGACTTATTATTATTTGCCACATTATGTTTTACACTTCATGTCATTTTAGAACCAAATACATACATTACTGGTACTTTCTGGTTCCCTTCCAGTGTCTCGGATTCTAAAATAGTTGACAATCGTTTCACAAAAGGAATGTTTTGATTCAGTGTTGTCGTAGCAAATATTGCTTAATGTAGCCTTAACTTTGTTGTACAAAAGAAAATACTTGATCTATAATTGCTGGTAGATTCATACTAATCTTGTAGTTTATGGTTTAGGATTCTACTCTGTCTATTCCATATTGCCGCATAGATTCTAATGTTTTCAGCCAGAGGTTTCAACTTTTTTGGATTGTTGTTCAAATGAAGCTCTATTTATTTGTGACACCTGGTCACGGGTTAGTGCCCGAGCATGGCCATGAATTGTGTGCAATTAAACCAAGGAGATTTTTTTAATTTGCATTCTTTTCAGAGGCCTGAATAGGTGAAGTATGCATTATTTTACAAGACAAATACAAAAAATAGGAGGTAATTCAGAAATGTTGTAAACCTTAATCTCAAACCGTGAACGCTGGACCCCACGATCCTCCTGAGTATTTGTTTTTTTAAGCATGAGATGTCAGAAAAGTTACCACAGGGTTAACTGGCTTGTGACGGCCAAGCCTAGCAATGTCAGTTTTTGATCCTTCGATGTCGGCTCTTCCTATCATTGTGAAGCAGAATTCACCAAGTGTTGGATTGGTCCCCCGCTAATAGGGAGTGTGAGCTGGCTTTAGACTAATGTGAGACAGGTTAGTTTTGCCATTAACGCTTGGCATCCCTGTAACTTTAATGAGCCCTCCTGCTGGATCATGAGGATTGCCATGGTAATGGTAATTTGGGTTTGATGGGTTTGGGAAGAAGAACTACTACTCTATGTTGTTCCTTTGTGAAGAAGTAATGTTGCCTGATAACATCCTGAACTCTGTGCTGTGGGGCTGCACAATTGATCCAAAATGAATCCTTATCACCAAACTGCGATGACGATACATTTCTGATGAATGACATCAGAAACTGCATGTGTAGCATCTTCTATTAACACTATGACGTTACACATTCCTCTTGTTCCATGTGTTGTGTAGGAGCCAAAGTGAACGTAGGCAGAGACAGTGACAGTCCCCTGCATGCGGCAGTCAGACAGGACAGTGCTGATCAGGCCTCAGTGTTACTGGACTATGGAGCTGACGTCTACCTCAGAGACAGCAACAACCAGCGAGCCGTGGAGCTAGCGCCTCCCGGTGGGAAAACACATCAGCTGCTTCTGACGTTTGAAGGTACTGCAATATCCTACAGGTGCAATCTCAAAACATTTCAATATAATGGAAAAGTCCATTCAAAAAGTTAAACTCAAAGTGAAATATGTCAGACCCTTCTTTTGTTTTAAGTTTTATTACGGTTTAAAGCAATGGAATAAAAAATCCAGTTTCCCAAAAGATGCATAATACATCAAACCAATCAAAAAAAGGTTATATAATACAGAAAAATCAACCTTTCTAAAAAATAACGTTTATTCTAGATTTATTTTGCTCTATGTGCAATGAATCTAGAATATCTGAAAGTTTCCCATTTTGGACTAAATTACAGAAAAAAATGAACTTTTTGGGGGCACCCCATGAGGCTCAGTCCTCTTCACAGCAGACAGCAGGTTAGAATCCGGACCGTGGTCGTTCTCTGCAAGTCATTCCCCTCTCTGCCCCATTTCATCTATGTCTCTCCAAACCATCTAATAAAGCATGCAAATGCTATAAAAATAACGTTTCAAACATTTTGAGATTCACCTGTATACTGCTGCAATGTACTGATACATGGAACTGCTGAAACTTCAACGCGACCTGTATCACAAGTCGAGTATTTGTGTTTTGTCTTTAGTTGCTCCGAGGACTCTGTGCCAGCTGTGTCGTCTCCACATCAGGACTGTGATTGGTCCATCCAGACTGAAGCAGCTCCCTGTCCTCCCTCTCCCCTCCCTGCTCACTCACTATCTGGAGTACACGTAGTAGGAGGATGAGCACACCTAGCAGCACGCCAGTCAAAGGCAACTACAGGTGCATTTCAAAACATTTGAATATCAATGAAATGTTGATTTCTTTCTGTAATTAATTCAAAATGTGAAACTTTCATATATTCTAGATTCATTACCCATGAAGCGAAATTAATTAATTATAATTTTAGAATAAACACTTTTCAGAAGGTTGATATTTCTCTATTATAAGTCTTTCTTTGATTAGTTTTATGTAATATTCATATATTTTGAGATACTGGATTTTCTATTCCATGAGCTGTCAAACGTAATCATCCAAATTAAAACAAAAGGAAGGCCTGACATATTTTACTTTGTGTAATGAAAGTTTCATTTTGAATGGACAATTCCATGATATTCAAATCTTTTGATATGCTATAAATCAGTGGCCATTTTTGTAACATGTTTCAATGTGGATGTACCGTGCCTTGTATAATTAACCATATTTCATGTTAACATATTACCACGGTTTACACTGTACTCTTTAGTTTGGCTACTCCAACATTAATCACATCAGAATACACAAAAAATTTACTCTGCAACACACTGTAGTCTGGTACACAGTACATTTTCTTTCTGTTAGTTGGAATAATATCTTGTTTATTTTAAAATTGTATCCAAAAGTCTTTCTCCCAGTAAGTTGTTTGTCTGACTGATGGGTGGGGGACTGGTGATTCAGACTTTTAAACCATTTTGGCTCTATATGTTGGTTAAGTAGCCTACAATTTGTTATTATGTGAACATTGGCATTTTTGTTTTCCATTGGCAAGTGCTGTCCCTCAAGTGTCTATGTATGTGTAAATAAATACCAATAAATGATCCACAACAACATGACCTGTCTAACAGTCTCATAGCACAAAAAAATTAAAACTGTTTCTCCCGTCCGACAATGCATAAAAACACAAACATTAGACATTAGAGTGCGACATTAAAAATAATTCAAGTATAAAACATTAACATTTTGAGTTTGTTTTTTGGGCATCAGAATAAATTGAAATTACCAACAGGGGAGAAGCTGTTGCACAGTCTGGCAGACCTGGCTTGGATGCTCTGAAACCTCATGTGTAGCCTTTCGGATCTTCTTTAATTATCCACTTATTCAGGGGTAACTGTCTCTGCCATTACACTGTCTGTGGTTTGTGTTGTGTCAACATTGTCAAACGATTATTGTATCAAGGGTTTCATTAGGTCTATAATCATTTGCGGTAGTCCACAGATTTATGAACACATTGCGCCATTAGTGTAGTCTAAGATTCTCAGTCCAGCTCATAGGGCTGAGAAGTAGGCTATAGCCTATAAGTTCTTCTGCTGTGTTGCATGAGGGGGTGGGTTTGTAAGGAATTGGAGGCATTGTTCCATGGTCTCTGAGAGGGAGCTGTTGTCCTATACTCACAGCTATGATCCAAACCTTCCCCATACAGTTCTTGAATGTTTCATATTGTTCTTGGGCGTTTATTCCAATTGCCATTCCCTGCTTTCTGTTTGTTCCCCTTAATTGGAAATACAGAAGAGTTTCTGTCTCTACTCAAAGTTGGTAAATGACGTGGAGTTCATAAATGACGTTGGTGGCCAAGAAATATGCCACAGCCCTCCTAATAATAACACACACCTCGTTTACACAATGCGGTTTGAAAAAAACACACACCTTTTCTTCTAGGCCTACCCAGTGAAACGTGTCGCATTCCGTGCCAGTCCTTTGACACTAGCCTATTAGCCAACTAACTGAGGGACACAATAAAGGTATAATTGGGTGTTAAAAATATAGGGAACATATTAAATAATAGGCTAAATGATATAACCTACGCTATCAGACAACAGAGGGGCACATTTTGGCACTTATAGCTTTCCATACTAAGGTTCCAAACAGCAGGAGCTGGAGAGAGAGAGAGAGAGAGAGAGAGAGAGAGAGAGAGAGAGAGAGAGAGAGAGAGAGAGAGAGAGAGAGAGAGAGACTGAGCCTGTCAACTAGAAGAACCGGACCGGAGCAGTTCCTGACAGCCTGGTGGAATACTAAATATTGCCTGTGGTGGTCGAGGCAAAGCCGCAACATCAGCAGTCCTTGGCTGCCTGGCCATCATATCCAGCCGGTTAGCCCTTGCTTGGAGCGGTAGCAGCAGCTAACCTAGCTTAGCTGTTGGCAGCCGGGGCTATACCCTTCAAAGAGCTTCCAAGATGAGGCTCAAAGTGGGATTTATTTTACGGAGTTTGCTGTTCATTGGGACTTTTCTCGGTTTGGTGGTGCTTTGGTCTTCTCTGTCGCCGAAACTCAACGACGAATCCCCTTTCGGAAAACGGGTGAGTTGACAACAGCAAAGCAGTAAATCTGAAGTGTCCGACTGAGGGAACTGTTATTAACATATCAGTGATAGCACAACTCCAACCCAACATTTCAAAAGGTGTAATAGGCCTACGTTAAACAACGCAACATTAGTTTAGGCTCAGATGATTGCTAATAATAGCAGAAGGGATAAGGTGGCAGATTTGCGTTTATTTACTGGCATTTCGGTTGTCAGCTCTACTACATCGGTTGTCATGGAGATTAGTTCCTTGTGACGCTAGCTGCCTTTTATACTAATTTAATATAGGCTATATTAGGCCTATATTACGATCACGTTTTGATTTACAGTTGCACCCTTCCACGTTACTGTAAGGTAACTATTCACATGATACTGACTACATGGCAGGCACCCCCAAAGCACACAGTTGGTTCCAGGATACATATCCGCATATGTCACCATATTGCTGTCAAGCTTGGCCAAGGCGGAACTGTGATGTATAGGCTACAATTTGGACCAGAAACTGGATGGTTCACTCTTTGCTTTGGTATCTGCCATTCTCGTACATCGAGTAACGTCACGTCCACTGTGCTATCTAAACCACGAGTATAGCCAACGGGTTGAGTGATCATTTCCTGTCAAAAAAAGTGAAACCATGTTCCCTCATGTTTGTGCCATTGAAACTAATGTCACCACACAATAACCCTCAAAGCATGAATAGGCGCATTGATGGGGATCTATAAGTGTAGGCTACAAACCTATTGATTTAGCCTATGTTAGCAGTTATTTCCTGGAGAGGTTGGCTACTTGTGTGATAGGCTGATTGATCATTGGCATTACAATTGAGGTCTAACTTTCTTGTGCTACCAACATGGGTAGGATAGCTTAGACGCATTAGCTACATGCTCCCAATAAGTAGGCCTAGCCTAGCATAGTTTAGTCTATAACTCCACCTGGAAATGCTGCTATCATAAAACATGCTTATAACTGAAAGCACAAAACATTCATCCATAAAGTAGGCTTTGTCATCAAACGTATTAACACAGAGCCGGACTACCAAATGGTTTGTAAACTACAGTGCTTCAAAAGAGAATTAATATGCCTATTCATTGTAATAATGAGTGCAGTGGCTCACTGCTCAGACAGTACATCTGTGAGTTTTTAAAACCAAAAAAGTAACCTTAAAGGCAGCCTGCACTCAGCCACCTCTGAATACTTGTTACTGCTGATCCCTCATAAATAGACAGGTGTGTTATGTCCTCATGCTTACTGTCACATATCCTGTTTCTCCATATCTGTATTATTCACATTGTTTGATCATTGTACCTTCATTTCTTTATCCCTTCATTTTCAACCCTGTGTGTTAATCTCTGATATCACCGCTGTGTGGCTGAAACCTCGTATTGCCATTTTTTTGAAAATTTTCCTCTTTCTTCATAAATAAGTGCTATTGGTCACACTTCACGTCTGTGTGTGGGTTTTATAAAGTTGTTCTGAAAAGTATTAAAAAAAGATTGTGAATTAATGACAGTTAAGTTGTTACTGTGATTTTTCCTCTATTTCCTGAACAATTATCGTTATGGAAGGTTTCTGCCCTAGAGCGACGGTATGATGTTAATAATGTTGATTAATGTGTGTAACCCCATGCCTCTACACAGGAGGACAGTTTCCTACCCAAAGCAGACATAGCAGATCACTTTAAGCCTGTGGTGCCCTGGCCCCATGTGGAGGGGGTGGAGGTGGACCTAGACTCCATCAGACAAAAACATGGTGAGATGCCATTTTACATTTGAATAAAGAAACTCAACTGAGACTCTCCCTGCGTTCCAATTCACACACTCTTTCTTTTTTCTAACTACAGCTGATCATAAAAATAATCTAGTTAGGTTGCACATAGTAGGCATACACTTGGGAAATACTTGTACTTATTTATTTCATCATAACATGGCTCCTTGATCTTGCCTCTCGCTCATCTGTCCCAACCGCTGTTGTTTTCAAATGGAGGCTGCAGAATGTGGGTCAGAATCGCCTAAATAGCGTACTGTTTTCAACACTAAAAATCTCGCCCGGATGTAGTAGGACATCCAGTTTTTTTTAGCATGCTGCATCTAACCACAAGAATTGGGTCATCCTAAATCTTTTTTCTACCATACTATGGGGATTGGAACGCAGCCATTCTCTCCAAAAAGATTGAAGGTAGAAAGGTGACTTATACCATTTGACACACTGATCCTCATACATTATGCTGATTGCAATCTACGGAGAGCAGGGACCACAGAGAGTTAGAGACACGTGTTTTTTTTTTGAGAATTAAGTTGTGAATTTACATGAAAAAAAAAGTGGTAGTTTTTGGCTGTGTGTTATTTTAGAGAATAACTTTTCCCCTGCATTAAAATGAGGAACCTGGAGCTTCTTTTGAAGTTAAAACCTACTTCTTTCACAAATATGGACATGCTTTAACTTTTGGCCCATCAGCAACACCACGTTATATCATAAATGGTTGTAAACTATGTGTTTTGTTTAATATCACAACATTCTTCTCGTAAAATTACGACTTTATTCTTGTATTACGATTTATTTTTCGTGATTCTCGCCTAAAACAATGCTGTTATTGATGTATGACTCCTACATTACGAGTGATTCATTACTAATTCCCTTAATTAAAGATAGCGTCCTACATGCTATTCCTCCCCATCAGCTTTCCAAACGTGGCAGCGGTGCAAAAACATGTGCTTCAGTCAAACTTTCTAAATTCACCATTACTCATCTCAGCGTGTAGTAGTCAGACATAATAACCAAAAGAAAAGAGGAAGTTCATTGCTGTAATCCACCCGGTTGTCTAATCATGACATATATCAGTGACCTGCCACATACTGAGTCCATCTCTCTACACAGTCAACTGGGCCCTGCCTGCGTTAATATAGTACAAGTATAATATATTATTTGGCCGGTTGGAGATTTGATGTGGTCATGGATTTATTGTTATACCACCAGATGTGCAGACAATTTTTATTTACTTTTATATAGCGTTTGGGTTTGCCTTACTTTCTGCACTATTTAGAATGTATTTATCCTATATATTACTTATCTTATCTAATCTTATCTTATTTGATCCTTTTGTACTTTTTGCACCGTGGGTCGGAGAGTAACTTATTTTGGATTCCTCTGTATGTCTGGAACATACTTCAGAAATTGACAAAGAAGTTGACCTGCCTTGTACATCATCTTTTGCCTTTCTGGTGTCCAGGAGCAGCTAACAATCCCCAGAATCCCGAGGAGCAGCCCAACCAGAAGCAGGTGATCCAGCAGCAGTATGTGACCTTCAAACCCCACACTCACGCCTACACCAGCCCCGTGCTGAAGAAAGGCATCCTGGGTAACTGTGAGCTGACAGAGCCTGAGCCCCAGGGGGTTCCTGGAGGTCCTGGAGAGGGAGCCAAGCCTTTTATCCTGGGTCCGGAGTACAAAGACTCCGTCCAGGCTTCCATCAAAGAGTTTGGCTTCAACATGGTGGCTAGTGACATGATCTCCCTGGACAGAACGATCAGTGACATACGCCATGAAGAGTGAGTATTGCTCTTTAAACTACACTACACATTTACTGTCTTACTCGTTGGATCATTTGTTTCCAATTCCAAGTGTGATCAGCCTAACATTACAATCACAGGACCATTTCACCAATCCTTATGACGTTAATTGAGCACTATATGTGTGACACTGTATGCAGAATAATAATAAGAGTATTGCTGAACCTTAACCAGGGAATAGTTTCAACTGAACTAACATCACAATTCCATTGGACAGACTATTAACATTAATATTTATAATATCGTTGAATGTTCAATTAGTAGAAGAGTTAACAAAAAAACAATGGACAGGTAGATCTCGGTTTGCTGGTTTAGCTGGCCAGCTGTGTACAGACTTGCAATGCATTGTGTCCATCACGTTCACACCTTTTTGCTTTAATCCCTTTAATCACTTGTGTGTTGTAGTAGCTAGCTAGGCTAATCCCTAAATCCGACAAAGCAAGCACATGTCATGTGTAAACAGTCAGCTAAAAGCAAAGAAAGGCTTTTCCATCACCCTAGGCTCTCGGCTTGTCACCTTAAATGGATGGATACATTGAAGCTAGGTTTGCCTAGATATGAAAGTGAGTTTAAATAAATTATATGGGGAATGACAGTGATTCAGGCACGGTGAAAAGGGGAATTCATTCAGGCTTTTCCAAGTGTTAAGGTAATACGTCTTCACACACACATAAAACACACACACACACAGACCTCATACACACCCTGCCTGATTGTTGGTCTGATATACAGTATATCTTGATAATTGACTTCTCTTTTAAGCAAACACACAGAAGGGTGTAACTCATACACGCCCCACGGAACAGGCTTGCATTCAACCGGTCTGACACGTGCAGATGGTTGATCCTTTCCCAAATAGCATGCTGATTTCAACACAAAAAATCCCGCCTGTCGTAGTAGAACATCCGGGTATTTTTAAGCATGCAAAATCTGACCACAAGAATTGGGACATCCTAAATCTTTTTACCGGTACTACCATACTAAATAGCAGAATGGGGATTCCAATGCAGCCATTCTCTCCAAAAGGACTAAAGGTATAAAGGTGACCTATAACATTTGACACACTGATCCTCATACATTATGCTGACTGCAATCTACAGAGAGCCGGGACCACAGAGAATTCCAGCCACGTGTTTTTTTTTCTTTTTTTTTTGTTGAGAATAAAGTCATGATTTTACATGAAAAACTACATGGTAGTTTTAGGCTGTGTGTTATTTTAGAGAATAACTTTTCCCCTTTCTTTTCTTGTCTTTTCCCCTGCATTAAAATGAGGAACCTGGAGCTTCTTTTGAACTTATTCCCTACTTCTTTCACACATATATGGAAATGCTTTATAATGCTGTTTTTTTACAGTCAGTAAATAGCCGGCTATGTTTCCCAGTGGTGTGCTGCTAATCAATGAGTACTGTGTGTCTGCTTAGGACAGAGATCTTCAAATACCAGTTATGAATGAAATGTTAAGTGATGGTAATATACGCCTCCATGGTGGAATCTGTCCATGAGTCTGTAGTAGGCTAATAGCCACCTTAACACACGTTGCAAATCAACCCTCAATTTATCTGCACTTTCCTTCATTATTTTTTACCGCCCTCGAGGCTGTTGTTCTCTGTGATGGTGGCTCGTACTCAGGCTGGACAAACACCATCAGCTCGCAAAGGTTGTGATACAAGACTGCCTGTTGTCTGTCTTCACTGTTTACTGTTAATAACAATACCGTAGTTAGGCGCAAGTAGTGAAACATTACTTGAATACTAACATCAACAACGAGAACTCAGGGAACTGGATTACTCGTCCCCATCCTTTCTGACAACATAGCAGTACTTTTTTTTACTGTTAACTCCTATAGAAACAACATTCACAAGCAGCCTAAAGGCAACACAAGAGCTGATTTCCTTGGATTTCATGGAGAAACACCCTCTACAAGATAAACACCTGTGGCAACTTCAGTGTGCATGTTGTATTTTATACATTCAAATGCTAAGAACAACAGTTGAACTCAAGTTGTTTGACCTGTCGACATAAAAAAATTAATTATAACAGCCGGTAGGAATGGAGTTGAACTTGGGGTTTGAGCGGTAGCCCTCTGCATTAGTGCCTATTGGGTATTTTTCACGCAGGGCTAAAGACAGTGTATAGTGTATAAGACTGATGTTAGTTTTCGAATAGGTTCTGTTAACAAAGTTGCAATAAGGGTCAGGGGCTCTAGCTTCAAATACCATCACACCACACCACACTAAATGAAATGAGAATTAAGAGGAGCTGCTGTAGCATGTGTGAATGATTGTTGGCCCTCTGTCGCCCCCTGCAGGTGTAAGTACTGGCACTATGACGACAGACTGCTGACCTCCAGTGTAGTGATAGTGTTCCATAACGAGGGCTGGTCCACACTGATGAGAACCATCCACAGTGTCATCAAGAGGACTCCCAGAAGATACCTGGCTGAGATAGTCATGATAGATGACTTCAGCAACAAAGGTTAGTGTACCTTCCAAAGCCATACAAGGCTTATTTTTTGGGGCATTTTCAAGCTTTAATAGATAGTACAGAGTTGAAATGGGGAGACAGAGAGAGAGGGGGGATGACCTGTAGTAAAGGTCCACGGGTCGGATTTGAACCCACGACCACTGCATCGAAGGCCGGAGCCAATATGGTACGCTCTCTATCCACTACGCCACCAGAGCGCCCCGTTATTGCATGTTTAATTGCACATGTGCTTCTTAAAGGCCTACTTCACCGGTTGGAATATGAAGGTGTATTGAACTCGGAGATCCTATGAAGTATAAATGTGCAAAAAAAATTGAAATCGGATCATCCTAGCCTGAGAAAAGGCAGAAAGAGTGTTTTATGGTCTCACTGTCTAACCCTACATTTCTCTTTCTGTGATGTCACAGATGTCACTGTGCGTGTGGAAATGCTCTTACTTTCACTTTAAAACATAGCCGGGAGTTCTACTGTCGATATTTTAAATTTTGATTCCCACGAATAATTTTATTTGTTTTAAGTGATCTCCCATTATGATCATTAAAGATTTTTTTCGACTGTATTTCTCCCTCAACAGAGTTACATCTTTTGCAAAACCACAGCATATGTCTTCTGACATGGTTAATCACTGTAGTTTTTGATCGATGGAGGGCTCTTGCATATTTGCTCAGTAAAAATGCAGGGGGTGATTTTTTTGGGACGGGCAGTGTATGTTGGAAAATTTATGTTTATTTGTATATTTCTGTGTTTGTTCAGTTTCAAACTCTCGCCTGATTAAACCCTCCAAAAATGAACACAGAGGCCTGTTTCTTGGAGCTAGATTGGGGTAGTGTTTAGCGCTCTGTATAGCTCAATATACTTCAATGGGGACACCATGTATTGAGGACAGAACAATCGAAATGACCATTGTGGCTCTTCTAGTGTTAATGATCACTGCTGCAGCTAGACTCACTTTATTTCATTTAATTATTGTCAGTAGTTCCATTAAAGTGTGTGTGTGTGTGTGTGTGTGTGTGTGTGTGTGTGTGTGTGTGTGTGTGTGTGTGTGTGTGTGTGTGTGTGTGTGTGTGTGTGTGTGTGTGTGTGTGTGTGTGTGTGTGTGTGTGTGTGTGTGTGTGTGTGTGTGTGTGTGTGTGTGTGTGTGTGTGTGTGTGTGTGTGTGTGTAGCCCATCTGAAGGAGCGTTTGGACGACTACATCAAGCAATGGAACGGCCTTGTCAAACTCTTCAGAAATGAGAAGAGAGAAGGACTGATCCAGGCCAGGAGTATAGGAGCTCTGAAGGCTACCAAAGGACAGGTACCATATGATCCTACTGCTATAGCTAATGTTAATCAGTGCGTCAATCTATTTATATCAGTATTATAAAATGATCCCAATATAAGCTCGTTGAAACATTAACTGGTAGCATTGATCAGTCAGACACCATCACATTGTTGTTAAACAGAAAAAAACACAGAGTGTGTGTGTGTGTGTGTGCGTGCGTTTGTGTGTTCTAGGTGCTGATCTACCTGGATGCTCATTGTGAGGTTGGAATGAACTGGTATGCTCCTCTGGTTGCCCCTATTTCAAAAGACAGGTAACACACACACACACACACAGACACACACACACACACACACACTGTTATGACCGTTAATTATTTTTTTGTTTATGAAGGCTGGCCACCGTCCCACATTATTCAGTTACAGTCCATTTATTATTTCTTGTTTATTATTAATAACTTTGTTTCAGCACATTTCTTTTTAAATTTGTGGTAGTTTTTGTGTTAGACAGAGTGTGGTTTGAATAGAGCACAGATTATTCACTATCATATCAAACATTGTATGCTACTATTTCTTTATCAGTGACCTAATGTTTGTGTTGCACATGGGAGTTTAGGAGCTTACCTCTACTAAAGAGTCCCTGTGCAGCCCATTCAATGAAATAATAATCCTTATGTTGCATTAAGGTTAGTCCTGATTCACTATTAAAGAGAGTTGTCGTCTGCTGGTATTCTACAGTAGTCGACATGTCCATCAGTTGCTCCAAATCAGCTCATCTGTAAAATTCACCTCTGCCAAAAGTCTGAACAAGGTACTGAAGGACTGGGTAGTGTTCAACTGTCAATCACAGCTCAATACAGACGTGTGTGTGTGTGTGTGCGCTTGTGTGTGTAGGACAGTGTGCACAGTACCACTGATAGATTATATAGACGGTAATGAGTACACTATGGAGCCCCAGCAGGGTGGAGATGAGGACGGCTTGGCTCGAGGAGCTTGGGACTGGAGCCTGCTCTGGAAGAGAGTCCCACTTAGCGAGAGAGAGAAGGCCAAGAGAAAACACACCACACAACCCTACCGGTACAATTACACACAGCAGCGTGCATGCTAACACTCATCCCTGTTGTGTTTGTGTCTCCATCTCCATCTCCCATCCCTTCATCCCAACCTGTCCTGTCCTACACTCTGTCCTCGCTGTATGTTTTTCCCTGCTTCCCTCCCCTCCGCATGTCCACCACCCCTACACCTCTTCCCCCATGTATGTGTTGAATATGCGTGGCCCCCCACTCCTCACTCTGTCAGAACGGTGTGCACGGTGCCTCTGATCGACTCCATCCATGGCCAGCAGTTTACCTTGGAGGCCCAGGGGGGAGGAGACAAGGACGGCTTCGCTAGAGGCGCCTGGGACTGGAGCATGCTCTGGAAGAGGGTCCCTCTGGGAGACAGAGAGAAAACTCTCAGACAATCTCAGACTGAGCCGTATAGGTACAGACAAACCAGTGTCAACACAGAAGACAAACGCAGCCAAACGAATGCTAACAATGTCTGACATTAAGACTATTAATACCTCAACTAACTGAAATGCTAATGTTAAACAAAGGAGTCAAAAACCAACTCAAGTCAGTAGAACTTCAATTCAAAAACAGAAATACCAAAAGCAGGATGTATGGCTTCAGATATTTACATTAGAGGTCACATATTATGCACATTTTCTGGTTCTAAATTGTGATTTTGGTTTCTACTAGAAACAGTTTTCATGGCGTAGTGTCTAAAATACCATTTATATTTCTCACAGGGCTATTGCTAAATCTCCTCTATTCAGCCTCTGTCTGAAATGCTATGTTTTTGTTAAGCATCGCCTTTCAAAAACCTCTGATTGGCCCTGAATCTAATTGCTGGTTTGAATCAAACTACCAGTTAGATTGGGGGATCTAGGGGTGTGGCTTATCAAAGTTGGAGGTAGTGCTAAATTAGGTTGCTTATGAGGGGGCTAGTGGCTAATTGACTTCAGTCAGACTTCGTCACCCTTATGATGTCATAAAGGGAGAAAGATTTGAACACAGGTTTTTAGAAAGATGGAGGTGGACAAAAAGAGAGAGGGTTGTTTTTTCCTCATACTTTGGATCACACTAGTCACACCAGCGACCCATATTACTGTTGAAAAACCATGAAAAGTGCATTTTGCATAATAGGTTTACCTTTAAACTTTAAGTAACTCAAATATAATTGAATATAACACTTGCTGCATATCATTATTAACCAACTAAACCAAAAGTGTGTAACTTGTCTGATTTGGGTGTAGCTTACTACTAATGTCCTGTCCTCCTTGCTTTAATGTTCCTACTATTGGGAGTTCATTGGTGTTGTTGGCCTGCTGTCTTTACTTTAGTGGGATTTCCTCTTAAACATCTTCTACTCTTTGAGGTTTTTGGTGTAACTACAGTAATTAAGGACAATTAAGAAAATGGTTTGTGTTTTTGTCCTGTGAAGCTACCTTTTCTTTTTAGCCTATCTAAACTCCAGGGACTTTAAGGGCGTTGACAATCAAATAGCATTGCCTTCAGTGAGAAATGACTGCGTCCTGATCTGGTACCCAGGCAGAGAAGGGTGTATGTGGGGACAGCTTGTTGGGGTCTACTAGGGGAGCTTCTGCTGTGAATGGGGTTCGGACTTGGGCACCATCACCCCCACTTTCCCCAAATCCCTTTTCTACTCATCATGTCTTGCTGCCAGTGACTCTATCCGCTGCTTCTCTCGCTTTCACTTATTTCTCATTTTGCTAAGTCTGTGTTTGGCTCGTCAGTCTAACCTCATGTCCTCTGTGGTTTTTCATTGGTGTTATTAATACAGTATGGGCCAAATCCGCTAAACCGGTTCAAATGACAGAAAGAAATAGCGCCGTATCCACAGAGGACGTGCAAAGGCGGAAATGCGTACAGACTGCACTGAAATCCCCTCAATCAGACAGCGCCGACGGTGCGCCTGGCCCATTTCAATGTATTTAAATGAGGGAATATTCAAAATCCAGTGCAAAATTGCTCCATTCCTATGCAAATAAGCCTTTTTGCAAATATCACCGTATCCTCAAAAGCAGGCGCTATTTACAACAGGCCGTTTTATTGGAGCAATTACCGCGTTGTTCTAAATTTCGTGTAAACTTTCTATACTCCGCTGCTTCTCTCCGTCTCCCTCTCAATACTCGTGAGCTTTGAATCATATTGAATTGATATTGAGTTATATTATAGGGAAAATCTACAGAAAGTGGGTTGTGTACTTATATAGGAAAAAAACAGTAATGATTGATCTTAGGCTAAAACGGAGCAGATAGCTGGTGCATTTTCGCCACAATTCACGGAGCTATTGGCGTGCGTAATCCATTCTTAGTGGATGTGGCCCTATCTGTATAAGTGACTGTGCTTTAAAGGTGGGGTAAGCGATTCTGGATGTAAACAAAGCAAAGCCTAGGCTGTTAATTATCCTTGATTTTTTTTTCAGCACAAACACAGGTAGCAGATTGTGAGGAGATATTCACTGATTCTGACAAACTGCTTTGTCAACAAACATTCTCCAGTTTAGCTTACCCCACCTTGTATGTTAAGGCAACGTACTGTTTACTTCAGACTGACATTAACTTTTTCAATTTAAGACCAACCTGGACAATGGTGTGGTAATGTGATTTTCACAGAAAGCTGCACAACAGAGGCCCTTAAGTGTACATAATTGTGTGTGTGTGTGCGTGTGTGTGCGTGTGCGTGTGTGTGTGTGTGTGTGTAGGTCTCCGGCCATGGCAGGTGGGCTCTTTGCTATAGAGAGAGACTTCTTCTTTGAGCTGGGTCTGTATGACCCAGGACTGCAGATATGGGGAGGAGAGAACTTTGAAATATCATACAAGGTAGACACATGAAGTAGTCCAGTTTATACACACTGATGCTGAATGCCCTAACACACATGATTTAAAAGGGGTTTAGCACCGTATTCATTCACCTTAGATTTTAAAATTGTGTGTTGATGTAGATCTGGCAGTGTGGTGGCCAGCTGCTCTTTGTGCCGTGTTCTCGTGTGGGACATATCTATAGGCTTCAGGGATGGCAAGGCAACCCCCCACCTGCACATGTTGGATCCTCACCCACTCTCAAGGTACAAGAGAATGTTGAAATGCTCATATTCATTCTTCTGTCACATTTATGAAGCTGTATGAAAGCATGGTTCTCTTTTGTTTATTATTGAAGTGTCATTTCCACTGTTACAAAATGGTTGAAGATATACTCTAAATAAAGTGTGTGTGTGCGGTGCGTGTGTGTGTGGGTGCACAGAACTATGTCCGTGTGGTGGAGGTATGGTGGGATGACTATAAGGACTACTTTTACGCCAGTCGTCCTGAAACTCTCACTTTGGCCTATGGAGACATCAGTGAACTGAAGAAATTCAGGTATAACAAGATCTTTATATTTTGTATTTATTATCCAGGACTTTTATAGACTTTTATGCTCTTGTTTGATTTGATCACACCTTTCCTCATCTCTAGATGTTCTCATTTGACTAGTAGTGATCCACCTCAAGGCAAACATAGTGCCAGACATTGAAACCCAATATCTCCTCAGGCCTGGGACACACATCCTGCGTCTACCTCTGGAGCGTGTCTGCGTCTGTTACTGCTGCGTCCCTCTTACTGTTTTCGGCCACACTTGCAACGTCTCAGCTGCTGCTGCAGCGCTGCTTCTAAAAGACCCGTCTTTCTACATAGAGTTTTCATAGATAATTCCCATTAATAAGAAGTTGTTTCATGTCATTTTATGATGCATATGATTAATATTGAGTTTCGACAGTAATCAGTGTGCCTCATTGCCTTTTTTTTCTTTCTTTTTTTGCCACATTTTCGCTTGTGGGGAGTTTTATTTTGAATGGGACACACCAGAAAATCGTAAGACTGCAGTGAATGCTGCTGGTATGACTCTCCGCAGAGTATTTCTCTATTAATTAAAGCAGAGAGACCCAAGAGAGACGCGTGTCTATCCGAAAAGCTAGGCGAGCCTCCTGAGGTAAAGTGGTGCGTCGCTGCAGACACGCCTCCAACGGGCGTCGGCAGGGCATCCGAGGTTGAATGTGTGGCCGCTGTAGTGTGTTAACACAGGCGCTGAAAACAAAGTCAGACGCAGCAGGGCAGTAGACGTTGGATCTGTGTCCCAGGGGTTAGGTTCAAATTAGGGCTGCACCTGACTAGTGGGTTAAACCTTTAAACGCCTGCTGCCTCACTAGTCGTCTGCACCAGAAATACTAACTAAGTCTATGAGTCATTTATTGTCCAGCACGTGGAACGGTGCCGCTAGCCTTGATTTGATTTGATTAAAATTTATTTCGAACATGTAAAACAAAACAGAAATTATCATACAGAAAATAATGATGTTACACAAAATAGAAAGCATAATTAGATACATGAATGACAAACACTTGATAATTGTAACAACATGTTCGAAAAGGAGTTGGAAGAAGTTAACACTTATTTAATCCAACCCCTTCTCTGTAACTAATTTTAATTAAGCTTAAATCCTTCACATCACAATGGCATTGTGCATGGGGCCAGGCAAAGTTGCAGCGAGGAGCAAGTCTTCTGTTTACAAAACATTACCAACAAATGTTACTATGTAAAATGCAGCCAGAGAGAGGAGGACTGTGCAGATAAACACACCAGCACACCACATATTCTAGTGGGGCAGAAGTAAGAGGGATTATTTGTGGGACTATTTTTTCATTCAAATGTTGCATAGTCTGCCTTAAACATTTGTAATAAGCCTCAATTCCATCCATTTTTTACTAATAGAATGAGTTATGAAACAAGTGTATTTTAAGCTGACAGAACCTGAAGCTGAAGACCTGTGGTTGTACATGAATTGTTTCCTGTTTGTTGGATTGACTTTTTGTCAGGGAGGAACATCGATGCAAGAGCTTCAAGTGGTTCATGGAGGAGATAGCATATGACATTCCACTGCACTACCCTCTGCCTCCTAAAAATATAGAATGGGGGGAGGTAAACACACACACACACACACACACACACACACACAGAGCATGCTCTTTTACGGTTTCTTACAGTACCATTTTGTGTAATATTTTGTGCCCTGATGGTTGTTTGTGCTGTGTGTATGTCCATAGGTCCGGGGCTTTGAGACGAGTTACTGCATTGACAGTATGGGACACACCAATGGAGGCAACGTGGAAATAGGACCCTGTCACAGGATGGGCGGCAACCAGGTAGTGAAACAATCAGTGTCTGGTGGTGTGTGGCTGTGTCTCTAGTAGCTCTGTTCCCTTCAGATGGAGATAGTTTGGTTTGGTCTTTGATTATCTAATCAAATAGAGAATAATTTAACATTTGTACCAACAATGAGTAAGGTTGTGTTGTGCCAGACAGCAGCTTGGTCTGGTTTCCACTGAGCAGCACAGTTGGGCACGCGGCATTGTTAGGGAGTACATGGTACCCCTTGATCTGGCCTGCACTTCCACTGCAGACAGTAGAAACCGTGCCCAATCACTCAGTGGAAACGAGGAGTCACAAGCCCCTTTTACACAGCCAGTGAAAGCCGGGAATATGCCGGCCTTTCGGCCCTCCCCCCAGCTGTGTAAATGCGACAGTTGCGGAACGAGGGAAGAAAGGTGCGAGTGATCGTTCCGGGAATTTTACTACCTCGGGGGGTAGTAAGATTCCCGACACGATCAGTTCCGCCTCTCTGTTTAAATGCACCAGCTTGTTGTTGCGGAACAGGGGGGCGTTTGACGTTCCATAGTCTACGTTCTAAACATGCGACCATGTTAGCAGTTGAAGGACGTGTGTTTAACATTAACCACGGCGGCCTGATGTCCCGTAAAAATCACCAAATAAAAGGAACGGTACAATCTAGCTGATCATAAGGTCCGTTGCTCAATCCAAACCCCCGCGCTTCATTTTGCAGAGTGTATGAGTCTATTTCTGCCCAGGAGAAGTTGTACAATGGAAAGCTAGGCTAGGCTAAGTAAGGGATAAAGTATAGCGAACGGGTCACTTGCTAGAAATAAAGACCGACAAGCTGAAGCAGGAGCCCGACGCGCAGCGGAGGGCTCTTGTTCAGCTTGAAGGTCGACCTAGTAACGGGGGAATAGTCTGCTCGCCCCGCTAGACTGTCTGCTTCAGCTGACTGAAGGCTCCGGCTCAGCTGTTAGCCACAGAGCTACTGTTTTGCTAACACATTCCGCCGCCGCTATTATTATCCAAAGTCTGAGCGTATATCCACACTTTATTTCTGTCTACAGTAACGTGACTTCACACACTGTGTGTATGTGTATGTCTGATTGGCAGATCGCTGCCCTCACAAAGAGACTCGCTCACAACCAACCTGTCACACACACACACACACACACACACACACAGAGGTGAAGCGGTCGGATTGATTTAGTCAGTTTGGTTAACTGTCCCAGTGATGTTGGACTCAGCGCGTAGCGAGATCAACTGGCACATCGTGGGGACAGTAAAATACGGCCCTCTTACTGCAAGCTCCAGCACTTCTGCTCTCAATTCACCGGCCATTGTTGTTGTTGTAAAGCAGCTGACCGGCGCGGTGCTAAATGTTTACGTCACACCTGACGCTGTTTACGAGCACCTCTTTCATTCCGGAGCGCTGTGTAAAAGGGACTACTGATGCGCCAGCAGGCCGGCGTTGCTTGGTTCTGTGTAAATAACACAGAAGCAAGCAAAGCCGGCATATTGGAGTGATGTTGTTCCGTCAATATGCCGCAATCTCTGTGTAAAAGGGGCTACAGAGTAAAGGCCTTTGCACACTGGGCGCGTTTTTTTTCGTGCGATTAATTTGCCCGTTAATAATAATTATCGAACGTATATAGAGTCAATACAAACTACTATATCAGCAATGTACTTTTCGGTTTTCAACGACCTCAGGGCATTTTGTATTTTACACTAAATCAATTGTGTGTGTCTGTGTGTGTGTTTGTGTGTGTGTGTAGCTGTTCCGTATCAATGAAGCCAACCAGTTGATGCAGTATGACCAGTGCTTGACCAGCGGAGGGGATAATTCAGCTGTCATCATCACACACTGTGATCAGAACCAGCACAATGAGTGGAAGTACTTCAAGGTGACACACACACACACACACACACACACACACACACACACACACACACACACACACACGCGCGCACACGGATCAAAATGTCTTCAGTGCTTGTATTTGACTTTGTAGTGAGCAAACGGGTAAAGGATGACGGCACACTGATCAGTTAGTAGCTGAATTCTTGTTCATTCCAAACCGTTGTGTCTCTTCCCCTCTCTGTCTATTCAGGATCTCCATCGGTTCACTCATATCCCAACAGGTAAATATCTGCACTAACAAAACAAACTCTTCCATACATGTTTCACACAGTGAGTCGACATGTTACCAGTAGAAGAAGAACTAGGGAAGTTCTCATTTAGCCTGGACCAACTATCAGTCATTGATAGTTTGCCACTAATACTAGGCAGAGCAGCTGATGTGCGTGCGTGCGTGCGTGCGTGTGTGTGTGCGTGTGTGTGTGTAACATTTCCTTATATTTTGTTCATCTTAATAAAACCTTAAAGAGCAGTAGGCTACTACGTGGGCTAGTTAACACTGACGAGGTAAAGAGGGGGATTTAGACATAGTGCATTTTTACATGAGAAACGAAGCCTACTAGTGCATAGATCCTCCCACACAGAGGATCCCTGGCTCCGTCCCCAGTCTGTCTGTATGTATTGATTTGATGTGGTGAAACTGTGACATTATGTAATGGATAGATATGATTTGTCAGTGTATTGGATCAGTAACAACATGTGTTTTTTTGTTGTGTTTTTTTCATAGTACTGTAACTTTGCTTGTGCAATCATCAATTTATTTGTCCACCACACTACTACAACCACACAATGAAAGACAATCTTTACATCACGTAGCAAAGCAGTGTATTATTAACAAGGTTATGAATCATGTTTTCAGCCTGTTGAAGTGAGCTCAGATGCTGTCATTCAGATGAAAGTGCTGTAGAATTTGGAGTTCCACTCCCAGATAAACCATTTCTATCACACTGCCCCACACTAGATGAGTTCAAAATGTTAAGTAGAAGTCCCTCTAAATCGATCCTTATTGGATCCAGCCTCCCACTGGACAAGGGTGACTTGAGGGAGAAGTCTTTATATTGGTCTTGTTGCCAGGGGCTTCTGAAGCCCTGTAACAAACTCTGACATTAATGTTTATCTGTATAAACCCTATCACAAATGTTTATCTGTGTTCTCTTAACAGGGAAATGTCTGGACCGCTCCGACCTGCTCCACAAAGTCTTCATTTCAGACTGTGACACCAGTAAAACCACTCAGAAATGGGAGATGAACAACATTGTGGCTGTATGAAGATTTCATGAAGAAAACCATGGCCATTATATGAGGAAAACAAACTGATTTACAAACACCAGGAAACACATCCATACTATGAGTTTACAGATATATCAAGTTGATACTGTCCTTTTAGAGAAAAAACTAAGTGTTTTTGACATGAGCCAGTCAGGGTCATTGCACCTCCAGCATGATGGAGTCAGATACTGAGTATCCACTATGCTTCAACAGCTTCAACCCAAAACTCTTGGTATCAGCCAAAATATGCCTTTGTTCAAACTTTGAACCATAGGGCCACGCATTATACAAACACATAGACACTCCAGCTGACAGGGGCTACTGGTGGTCAGACAAAACACTGAACTGGAACCATGTTGGGCTCCATCTCTGTCCTTCATTGTGTTTACATGCTGTCTTTCTGTCTCTTCTTTTGGGCTCTCAGGTCTTTTCTATACCACTACATTGATTTATGAAATGATTAATCAAAATCAACTGGATAACTGTTGAACATGCCATGTGCTTATTATTAGACCCTTTCAATCAATCAACTCTTAGCAAAACTGATTGACTCACTTAGCAAGGAGTCCCTTTTATTGGTGGAGGATTCATCTGTCTGTTTACTCTTCGCCAGGCCAAGTGTTGGTACATACACTGGCTGGCATAATGCTTGCTGGGATGGGAGCCAGGTTACATTTAAGGCTGTAATATAGGATGTTAAAAACAAAGCGTTTATTGGAAAGAACAATCAGGTGAGCCAAAACTGTCCTTAGACCGGGAGAGAATGGAACAGAACAATCAGGTCTGCGTTTTAACAAAGTTTGGATGAATCAATCAACATGTAAAAAATAACACTGTCAGCCGTTTAGCCACATCAGTCAAAATGCATCCACCTTCTTTTCACACAGGCACATGCTGAACATGCTACAAATGACACTGACATTTTATATTTATGTATTTGTTTTTTTTTGTTTTCTACACATTTGCACTCCATACTCTATGAAAGGCATTGTCACTGTCCCTGATGAGGTGTCCACGTCTAGCTTGAAGCTGTAATGCAGACATCTAACAGGCTGGGTTTGGTAAATGATTGAGCAGAATTGAATTCAACACACAATCGGAAAGCCTTACCAGGAAAAAGATAATAAGATAAAAAAAAACAAAGCTTCATAACAGGGCTTCATTCCCTAAACAAACTCATGGTCTATTCCCAATGTGCCATGTCTAAAATGGCCATCGTAGAAAAGGCTTTCAAATGCACAATAGCATGAAAACAACTAACTTTATTTGATGTCTTTAGTTGCAATTACTTCTCATTTCCATTGGCCTGAATTCATTAGAATCACCTTCTCCATACACTGAGATACTGCAACATGTTAAGAACAGTGTGATCTGACGGAGGACTTCTAAACTGCCTGCCTTACTGACAGTCTTGTTGAGTATTTCAGTAGCCGACCAGTTGACTGTGACGTAGCAACGGCCTGCTGTCTGAAAATGAAAAGAAACTAAACACTGGGGTGTTGTAGTGCCCAATAACTTCTGGTGTGGAAAACAACAAATGAAGAAAATGTGACGACATGTTTTGTTTTTGCGAGGGGTTTGGTGTATGGATGATCATGTATGCAATGTTTTGTACAATGTAAATATATTTCTTTCTAAAGATGACCATGATGTGTTTTTTGAAGGGCCTTGAATGATGTTGTAAATATCTAACTTATAGCAGAGATTTAATATGGGCTGAAGAGTGGGTGATTGAGCAAATAAAAGACCTGATTTTTACTACTGCCACAGTGTTCTCTCTACTTATTTCACTCAACCTGCTGTGAGAATTGCCTGCAACTTAATACATCCATCTGACTTTGTTTTTGCTTGCTTTATAATGTAAGCTTATAGCAGAATGTAATAAGTTGTTACATTATGGGCAAGAAGTTCTTATTTTATGTGCTTACCATTTTATTTTATTATCGACCAGTTGACGGGCTACATTATGGGTTTTATTACATGTTTAAATGACATTATTGTGGTTTTAAAAATAAAAAAACGTTTATTTATTAACAGTTGGCATTTACAGGGGGTACAGTCAAGGCAGAAATACAGCTTTACATTAATTAAAAATGTTGATGATAGCACATAGCCTAAATGTTGGGTTTTTATAGCTTTCTTATGTTTGGAATATAAAATAGTTCTTATTTTTGATTTAATTTTCAGACAATAAATGGTTTCTGATTAGAATATTTACATTTATGAATATGCCACTTAGCTATTGATATAGAGCCTATTAAGGTTGGTATGGTAATAGCCTGTATTTTTAAATGGGCCTACGTCGTTGTTACCGGTTGTTACATAATGTGCTGTAGATTGTGTGGACTAAATCTATTGGTTAGCGACAGCAAAATATCATGACGCAATACGGAAGCTGCTTGTGTTATTGTCTGTATGTCCATGGCTTTCCATAGCAGTCAGGATTAATGTAACGCAGACCGTTCATTTTTATATTAATTTTAACAAGTAGGCCTAGAGAAACATCGGCTGTCCGTTGGGGAGAATGAGGCGCTTTATTCTCGCATTGTTGCAGCTTCTGTTGGTGGGACACATCGAGAGTTGGGATGACGGTAGGTTTGACTTATTTCACTTCCGCATCTAACGTATTGACAGTATAGTGACCAAACAGACAACCAATACTTAAGAAAGTAGTTAGGCTATATGAAATATAGGCTATCAAAATTACAGTCTGAACCCCAGACTAACACTCTTTTTTTAACGGAACATAGTTCAAAGAGCATGCACATAGGAACCGTGAGTTACTAAAGCTAGTATTTACGATAGTTTAGTCCGTCTCAGTGACATCTCAAATAATAGTTAGGCCTATTTCCTGCCAGCCCTATTTGTGCAGCCTGCGAGTAAAGTGCGTCATGGCTAAAATAAGTGAACATATTTCTACTGCTCACCTCATCAGACCGTCAGCGACCCTTAATTGTTTTGGCAGCGGCTGGAAACTCAACAATTATCTCAAAAGATGATTTATTGATTGACTGTTGAAAACTCATCGAGGAAATCGTCGATGACAGATTAACAATGACTATGGTTAATTGTTATTAAAAAAGTAACCTAACGAAATTAAGACCTGACGCATCATCTCGACCTTCAAAATGAGAAGGTAAAACATAACATTAGAAGTGGAATTAAGGACATACAGACAGCTATGGCTGGATCACATGTATTTAGACATGGTAAAAAGAACATTTATTACACTGCCAGCAAGTACATAGACCAAGGGGAATAGAAGGCTTTATTAATAACTTTAAATTATAACTTAACGCCCTTATTATTAATGGAACTCCGAAAGATCCAAAGTTAATTTCTGATTTTGTAACTTGTATGTTATGGAAAATTATATGAATTCACATTTACATTTCCTGAAAATAATCCTTATAATAACCCGTCAATTGATGATAAATTTAAATGTAGGTGGGACTCCGATATGTTCCAGGAATATATCCAGGAATTCACGATCTATCCGATGAATTTTATACTGTCGGTACTTATTCAGAAAGTAAATGTATCATAAAGCTTGCATTAGTGCAGGAGAGATGGCAGCTACAGTGATTATCTTTATTTGTATGGCACCTTTCAAAAAATAGTTTTAACAGAGCAGATAAAAATATACAAAAGAATCTAAGCAAAAACAGAATGAAATTCATCAGAAAAAAGTTACCAAAACCAGAACAAGGCAGATAAAACAAGGTAATCTGTAATCCCCGAACCCTTTATTAATAGCTAATATGTTATTAAAATGACTTGTGTTTTGGTCCTGTGCCCGCTGTAGGCAGTGTTCTGCTGCGTGACGTGCAGGTGTTGACTCTGTATAGGAGCCGCTACACCACGGCGCGGCGCTCCAGCCCCGTGCCTCAGCTGCAGTGTGTGGGAGGCTCTGCAGGCTGCCATGCCTTCAGCCCAGAGGTGGTCCAGTGTCAGAACAAAGGCTGGGACGGATTGGATGTACAGGTACACAGCAGCATTATTCTTTACAATATTTTCTTGATCAATCATTTGGTCTACATACAGTATAATGTGCCAAAATAGTCACAAATCGCCATCGGAACATCTCATAGTCAAAGTTGATTCGTATAGCTAAGTTTTCCTCCTTTCCCTTCTCAGTGGGAGTGTAAGACTGACATGGACAACGCGTACCGCTTTGGTCGCATTGAGGTAAGCTGTGAGGGCTACAGCCAGCCTACTGATGCCTACATACTGAAGGGCTCCTGTGGGCTGGAGTACACACTGGAGCTGACCGAAGAGGGCAGAAGGAAGACACATGGCGGCGGGGGCTCCCACGGAGGATTCAAGGGCTTTGGAGGTAGGACCATAGAGTTATGACATGTATGAGGCTTCATCTTCACACTAAAGGACTAGATATCTACAAACTCTCTTTCTTCAACTCTCTTGATGTTCTTTTTTTATGTAGTTTGGGATTGTAGGAGCTTGTGATGCTGAAAAAATTTCCACCTAAACTGACAACAACAAGTCTAAGTCTTATCTTCTCTTCTCTTATCTTGTGTTTGTCTGTCTCAGATCTGGGGGGCTTTGCCTCCAGTTTCTTCAGCGGTTTCTCTGGAAACAAGCAGCAGCAGCAGCAGCAGCCCAACCAGCAGAGCTCCTACCCAGCAGGCAGTGAGTCGTCTGGAGGCCTGCTGGTGCCCGCTGTGCTCCTGCTCCTAGCCTATGGTGTTTACAAGCTGTTCCTCAGCGGGAACATGGGCCAGCCTGGTGGGAACATGGGCCAGCCTGGGCCAATGGGAGGCTCCACTGCAGGACCTCCACCCCCGGGATTCAAACCAGACTTCACAGGTAGCTGAAGCAAAGCAACACGTCCGATTGTTTGGATAGTCTTTTCTCTCATAGAAACAACTGGTAGTATGACATGTGCTGATGTAACAAATTATTATTTTATTTCTTGATCAATCATTTGGTCTAGAAAATTTACCAAATTAGTCAAATGACAATTGGAAAATCTCAAAGCTAAAGTTGATATATTCAAGTAGCTCATTTTATGTGACCATCTTAAACCAAACGATCCTCAATTTACAGATGATCATGGTAACTTTTAAAGATATTCACTTTTTAGAAGGTGTAACCAGAAATTTCTTATTTAAAAAAAAAACTCTTGAAATTAAAGTTGGAGTCAGCAATTCTGGAGAACGCTTGTTGTCAAAATCGCTATTTGTGAAAATCATTTAATATCTCCTCATGATCTGCTACCTGTCCGTACTGTGTGTGTGCTGAAAGAAATCCAGTGTTAATATACAGCCTAGGCACTGTAAACGGGTCTGTAAACAAAGGGTATGTAAACATAGGTGGGCCGCCGTAGCTAGCAACATGCCCATTTACAGAGCCTAGGCTGTGCATTAACACTGTAATTTATTTCATCGCGCACACAATATTACAGGTAGCGGATCATGAGGTGATATTTGCCCATTTGACAAAAAGGGATTTTGACAACAAGCTTTCTCCAGAATCGCTGACTCCCCCTTTAAGTGATTGATTAGGGCTGGGTATTGACAAGTATTGATACGCATCATGATGCATGGATCACGATATGATAGATCACGGTACATTGTGATTGTTAGGAGGGATCGAGTGCAGGATTATCATTGTTAATTTACGTTGTACGAAACAGCTGGATACACACTGTATTATGACATAACAACTACCTGACTGAAATCTTATATGTGTTCTTGTTTTGGGCCCAGGCTATGGTGGAGCAAACCCAGGCTATGATGGTGCCAACTCAGGCTATACTGGTGCCAACTCAGGCTATACTGGTGCCAACTCAGGCTATACTGGTGCCAACTCAGGCTATGATGGTGCCAACCCAGGCTACGGTTTCAAAAGTGACTACACTCAGAGACCACATCACCCAGGAGGCCGTGCTGCTCCTGGGACGGGCGGAGGCTTCTGGACTGGCATGGGGACAGGAGGGCTGCTGGGATATCTATTTGGAAGTCAGAGGTTAGTAAAGAGATGGATGCGAGTGGAAAAATGACATCCTGAAGAGTCTTTTGAAAACTAAATGTTATCATTACACATTTAAGCCCCTTTCTCGCTTGAACTCTGGAAATTGTCCGGAGAATCTGACTTTGAGAAAGTCTGAATCTACCCTTTCACACATGCAGCACACAGTAGGTTGTTGGTGTGGGACACATTCAAATACATTATGCCAATCCCCACACACACACACATTATACACACACACTAAATATATATACAGTGTATATAGCCTACACACACACACACACACACACACACACACACACACACACACACACACACACACACACACACACACACACACACACACACACACACACACACACACACACACACACACACACACACACACACACACACACACACACACACACACACACACACACACACACACACATTGTAGGTGTGAGACACAATCATATACTTTACGCCCATCTCCCGCTCCTAACCCTGACTTAGTACTAGGGGGCCACTTGGGTAAGGTCAGGGTAAAGTCTGGGTTGAACAAACCTGACATTTGTGTTCACACATAAAGCTCATCGGGGTAAACAAAGGATAGCTTCAGAGTCACAGTGCATGTGTGAAAAGGGCTTTACATTCAATTCAGAGCCTGAGGTAATGTGTACTGTGTGTTTTTTTTTCTCTGCAGGAACCAGCCATCCTACAACTCTAATAACTACTCCAGTTACACCCAGAGCAGAGTGCCCCCTGCTGGAGGCTCCTCCTCCTCCTCCTCTGGGACACGCACTGCCTCAGGTAGGACTGCATGTTAGCTAGCAGCTTCACACACACACACACACACACACACACACACACACACACACACACACACACACACACACACACGGACGATCAACCTTTTTACCAGCGCTAGGTCCTACTGCCATCCACATTAATCAGTTACATTTATCCCACCATTGTCTTAAAACAAGAAAGAAAAAATAAGCAAATTAATGTTCAGGTTCTGATAATAATTACAAAAATATACTGTAATATTTTTACAATATTAATAATATTACAATAGGAACTCACATGTTGTGTTTTCTTCAGGTTTTGGAGGAACCAAGAGAAGATAAAAGAAGTGGAGGTGGAGGAAGCGTATCAATGTTCCCAGGGCTCAACAGTCCCAGGGCTCAATGTTCCCAGACTCAATGGGGCGTGTGTGTGTGTGTGTGTGTGTGTGTGTGTGTGTGTGTGTGTGTGTGCGCACGCGCCTGTGTCTATCAGTGCGTGTACGTGTGCGTGTCGGTCTCACTCCTATTCTAACCTCTCCCTGTCCCCTTACCACCCAACTGTGATGCCTGAACCTAATCACCAATTTCAGGAACATCCTATTTGGTGAATTATAAACCTGGGAACATTGAGCCCTGGGAACATTGGGATGAGCCCGAGGTGGACACATTCTCTACCATGGAGGCCACTGACAGGACTGAAACTGGGACAACTGATATGGGACACTCAGTGTTTATTCCATCAGACCATGCAGAGATGAACGTGTGATTTGCGTTTGATATTGCTATTATAATGTGTTTAGAAGACAGCCATCTTGCAGTTCACTGATTCTTAATTATCTAGTGATTGAGTAAATAGAATGTGACTTTTCTTTCTGCAGTCTCTATGCCGGACTCTGTGTGTTCTGCCCCGGACACAGAGAGATGTCTATGATGAATACTGTAGCACTTTTTTGCGCATTCATTTAAAACAATGACAGATGTGTACTGTCTGTGGATATGCACATCTTTTTCTGTTAGTGTACCTGGAGCTGAACAGATGTAAGATTGTGAATCTAGTTATATAATGTTTTTATACCTGTGGCATTATATTCAGTTGATAAATAAAAAAACTGCCTTCATGAGAGTATGTTGTTCTGTATTGGTAATTAGTTGGAAAGGTAAACCTTATAAAAGTTGATGGAATGAAATCACAATTTTGACTCAACGTACAATAGAAAGAGCAATAGAATTACTGGTGAAGGTTTGAGTAAGAACACTGGCAGGAACAATGGATGAGCCTCATGGTTCATTACTCAAGGAAGGAAGAGACCCTATGTGTCTAATGTGTCTAGAGAAGGTGGATAAAAAGAACATGTTACAAATGAAGCTAGCCGCACTCTATTAACAACCAGAGGGGTTCAATCGAGTATGGCAAACCACTTTGGGCTCACAGTTACAATGGTATGAAAGAGGAATACAATTTATAACGACTTCATCATTAAAATGAAACCATCTGCCACGTTTAACAAGTAGTTTAACACAACAAAGAGAATCAGTTTAGGGTGGAAAATCCCCAACATTCATATGGATTAAATTGTCATCACGAAGAATTCTTTGTGTTTGCCGTTATCTCAATATTTTATAATGACATACTTATGTATCGTTTTTTTTAAATGGTCAGTATGACAACAGTCAACGGAGGGGGGCGGTACGGGCAGCAGCGAGGCAGCCAAACCTTCATTTTCTATCACGTGATTGACCTCGTTCGACTAGGAGCCGTCTGGCTCAGACCTGCGCAATTATGACGCGCGTCTTGCTGAGCGCACAGCATTTTGGCAGCATTTTTGCAGTGCGCTCAGCAAGACGCGCGTCATAGTTGCGCAGGTCTGAGCAAGACGGCTCCCACTCAAACAAGGCTATTTTCAGACTGCAACTCCGCCTTCTGCCTAAAGTCTCAGGAAGTTTACGGTACACAGTCCAGTGTTGGTGCACCATCTCTCTACAGATGGCCTCGCTGTATTTGTAATAAAAAGCAGCAATGAATTCAGCTCTGCTTCACGTGGCGGTTCCTTTCGTGCTCTGTGTCGCCTTGGCGAACACAGGCCTGTTCGACGGAGTTGAGGTGGACTTGTCTTATTCGCATTATGCAGAGCGGAGGGTTGAGGATCTGCCATGTTTCCTCGCGATGCCTTGTAACTGTCTTGTGAACCTGCTTTATATCCTAATGGGCCTCTATTGGCTGCTGTGGCACAGAGGCGTCGGAGAAACGGTGCAGAGCCGGTACGCGAGAGAAGTGTTCGCGTTCATGGCTCTCCTTTACGCACCTGTACAGTGGACGCGCTTGGCGGTGCTTCGGCGCGCTCCCGCTGTGCTGGACCAGTGGTTCACTTTACCGATCTTCGCCTGGGTCCCGGTTTGGATCGGCCTGATAGAGCGCGGGCCATCGAAGTGGCGAGCGGCGTCGCACGCGGCAGCGCCAGAACTGTTGTCTGTACTTAGCTACGGCCTGGCGCTGGTTCATGTGCTAGGCTTTGACCTGGTGCTGGGTGTACATGTCGCCCTCGCGCTTTATAGTGGAGTTCGCGTGCAGCGGGCGCTTGGGGACGGTCGCACGCGGAGATACCTGCTGCTGGCGCTGCTGTCGTGCGCCGGGTTCGTGGTGCTGAAGCTGCTGGATCACTGGCTCGCTCAGCACCGGCTCTTCCAGCGCTTCACCGGACACTTCTGGTCCAAAGTGTGTGACGTGCTGCAGTTCCACTACAGCTTCTGTTTCCTCACCGCACTGGGGCAGAGGAAGACACTGGCGCAGCGGGAGTGACACAAGGGGACATGGAACATAGGTCGCTATGAATCCAAATCATTCCTCTCGCATATAATGTTGTTTGACCCATGGAAGTTCAGTGAGCTATTAAAACAGCACAAACTATTGTCTGGGTTTGATTTGATTCTGTCTTAATGCTCAAATCCATTCCAACATGGACATGGATCTATGAAGATAACAATTATAAGGCAAGGCCTACAAACTAAGTAGAAAATGTAACAAGGGAGTTGGTAATGGTCAAAGATAATAAAGTCTTTCCACAGTGGGCCGCAGCCCCTAATCATGATGGATTACAACTTTTACTTTTTAGTCTCTGCCACAGGACAAACTGGTTCACTGACCTAATGTTACACATTGCTCATTGTATATCAAATACAGTCACCCATTCCCACCCTTAAATGTAACTACAGCACTGCAGGCTCCTGTCTGAGCACTGGCAGTGAGTGTTTATGGGCGGGAAGCACCAAGTCCCTTAACTCAAAGTGAATGCAGGCCTTGATGAAGGACTGTTACTGTGGAATAACATGAGTAAGTTGTGTTAGTGAGTGTGTGTGTATAGAGCTGTGTTGTGCCTATGCTCCTTATAGAGGTGATGAAAGCAAACTTCAGCAGACTGACTAGCTCACATACATGTGAAAAACTGAGGAAAATGTCACAATACTAGAATCAAATAACTATCACTAGTTCCTTAAAAAATCTAGCATATATGCTCTCTACTTATGTAAATATAAAGGTAATTGTGATGGGTGATTTTAACATTGATTGGCTTTCTGGTGCCTCTGAATCTTTCCTAGAAATCTGTAGCAACCTAAATCTAACAAGTAATAACTGAGCCCACAAGACCCAATATAAAAAAACAGCAAAATCAACTTTAATTGATTTAATTTTATCAACTAAAATAAATCAAATAGTTTCTTCTGGTGTCTTTGACCTTTGGGGTTAGTGATCACTGCCCAGTGGCCTGAGTCAGAAGCATTCATTTAAAAAGCTCTCAACCTGAAATCATTACTAAGCGTAAATTTAAAGGTTTTAATCACCACAACGTTTAAAATGATCTCAATCATAGTGACATTCAAATCACAACTCAAATTTCTGATGTTGAATTGGCCTAAGACTATTTCATCAATACTTTCACTTCATTTATAAACAAGCATGCACCATTTAAAAAGCACAGGATAACAAATAGATCAAACCCCTGGTTTACAAATGAACTGTCCGACTTATTTCTCCGAGAGAAATAAAGCCTGGTCTCTAGCTAGACTGGAGAAAATTCCAATTGGACCGTGTTTAGACAACTCAGAAATAGGTGCACAACCCTGCACTGTTTTGGAAGGCTGTGAACTAATAAAACAATTCTAGAACAGTTCCCATTCAGATCAAAATAAATGAGCACGCTCTTAATGATCAAAAAGAGATTGGTTTAGCTTTTAATAAACATTTTATAGCTGCTGGACAACTCTTTCAGAATGGAGGATGTACGCCTTCTACAAACAATAATAAAATACCAATTGTCAGACCGAGGATAGATTATGGGTGTTTTTGTCATGGGACGGCAGCAAAATCAATTCTCAAGAGACTAGTGCAGGCAATAGCACTGGGAGTCGTCTGTGGGGCCTCCCATTCCACCCCAACCACAGCCCCCATTGGGTATGAGTAGATCTAGTTGGCTATGCAGTAAATATGTCATGGGGGAGCTGGCTTTAGAAAATGTGTTGGAATGGGGAGGAGCAAGAGTGATAAGGGAGTGTTTCATCTTAAAAGTCAATGGGGAGGATGGAGCTTGGGGAGGAGGGGCTAGCCCCTATATTTCACTGGATTCTACCAGTGCCAGAGATTGACCTTAGTGTATTACCTTACCAGAGAACTGCAGCATATTGGGAGATAGTGAATGAAAGGCTGAACAACACCTGGGGACAGTATGTACACATTTACACCAGCGGGGCTCAACCAATTGCGATAATCTGGGCCACAGTGGGTAGAGGTAGTCAAACCAGGGCCAGCAGAGGTATGCTCTGACTCTGCATCAGTGCTGATGACATTGAGGGAGGGAAGGCTTGGAGCCAGGTCAGACCCCATGGTGGAGCTTCTTACCCCGATAGTGACCAGGTGGGAGAGTCAGTCGGGTTCATGTGGGTCCCAGCTCATGTGGGGATAAAGGGAAATGCTATCTGATGATGGGGCAACGAAAAGGTCATTAAGCTGTGGACGTTAAAGTGAAGCTGGGGTCAAATGAGTGTAGGTCAATCATAAAGAAGAACATCATGGCTGTGTTGCAGGAGGACTGGGATAGAGAAAAGAAGGGGAGGCATTACTACAGCTTGCAGAATTGGCCTACAGTCACAAAGGGCCAGTGTTTTTTTGGGAAAAGAAAGGAAGCAAACAGTCATGATGACCAGACTGAGTCTGGGTCATTGTGGACTGGAATGGGACTTGTAAAAACTTGGGAAACACAAAGATGGGCTCTGGGAAGTGTGTAAAAACAGTACAAAATATCCTGATGGAATGTAGGCTACTGGACTAACTCTACAAAGGGAACAGCTGTATGCAGCAGTGGAAAGCCTGGGCACAACATCTGTTACACTAATGAGCCTTCTAAATCCCATTGACAACCAGCCTGGGAATATAAAAGCTGTCCCGAATTTTATAACGGCCACTGGATTGTTACTATGGGAATAGGATAGGCTAATTGGTGCATATATTTGTCCTGTGGGTGGCAGCAATATGGCGCAAAGGCATACAGTCTCCTGGCAACTAAAAGAAGAAGAAGAAGTTAATGACGTCATCACGTTGTATAACTTCCTGTGCACGCCGCGTCCGTTCTGCAAATCGTCCGCTGTTCTGGTTCAGAAGGCCAAATAGCGACATTTCGGTGAGTTTGAAAACATATAAACTGATAAAGATTGACGTCTTATTAAGTTACCTCATATCACATCCAATATGTTATTTATTATTATTTATATCTGATCTTGAAATTATGTTTTTTGACCACAATATACCTCAGGCGACCTTTATGCAAAAGACCTTGACAGTATGGCTGTTAATCATGGCTAGTTTAGCTTAGCATTAAACCTTTACACTTCAAATTAAACTGAGCTACCATTTCTTGTGCACAATAAAGCTTGTGATGCGCCGCAAAGTTTTTGCTTTGCGTGCTACTGTCGGCTAGTTTAGTAATGTCATGCTACCGAGGTGACATTAGCAGTGCTAGACGTTCAATAGGGTTGTTTTTCAAAGGTAAAGATGGTTAATGTTAGGTAACACTCCATGTCTATCATTGCGCGGTTGTTGTTTAACCTCAGCTCAGAATCTTATGGTACACTTACATTAAATCTCATTATAGTCTCAACCGTCGTATGCCACCGTTTAGTTTTTGTCAAGATTATTCCATGCACTGTTTACATTATGCCATACAACTGAGAGGAGCGGTGGACTGTTTACAAATGTGTGTAGCCATTGCCAATACACTGCATGCATGCACGTACATACATACATACATACATACATACATACATACATACATACATACATACATACATACATACATACATACATACATACATACATACATACATACATACATACATACATATGAGATAGTCCATTGCTGAGTTTGTTCTTTTTAAACAGTTTTTGTCATTGTTAATGTGTCTGGTTTCAGATTTGAATACGTGATGGCTGCATCATTGCGATTACTTTACAGCGTGCCAAGGCCAGGTAAGACTGTCCAGCCGGAGGAACACAAACCTATTCAGTTGACAGTTGTGATTGTGTACAAATGGCAAAAGGTCTTGTTAGTATTTTTTATTTTATTTTTTTCACCACAAAGCTGCTCTCCACCCATCCTGTCTGAAAGAAGACAGCTGGCATGGCAGCAGTAAAACAATGATTGAAAAAAAAAACATTGGGAAATTACACAAAACCAGTTCTAAAAGCTCAAGTCACAGCGGTCTGTCAGTGATAAGATCCATGTCGGATTTAAAATATATATTTGTTAGCTGTCAGCAGATGTGTCATAGTAACAAGTAATAACATATTAAGCAACACACATCAGTTACCTGTGTATTTTCTATTTGTATTTGTGTAATTTGTATTATCTGTATTTGTTAGGTGTATAGTCATTGGAATGTATTGCACTCATGTCTCCAATATAGCCACCTTAATGATGTGGCACTTTGTAAATGATTTTATCCCTTCAGGCACTGTTTTGGTCAGCCAGAATCTTGTGAGGTCCTTCAGTGTGTCCACACAAAAGGCAGGATTCAGTAAGTAACAAAAACACTCACATGCTCCTAACACTTAACTTTCCAAGTTTTGCTCAGCACTTCCTTCTGTTCATTGCCCCCCCCCCCCCCCGCCCCCCTGCTCGTTATTTTAAGTGTGTCTTTAGAAAGGTTCTCGTTAGTGTAGACTACCGTTTCCTTTTTCGCCGGACCGCCGAGTCCCGCTGTGTGTTGTTCTGGGTTTGTCTCCACCGCTGCGCGTAAAGGCAGCATTATAACAGTTGACGGGAGGAAAAAGAAAAAACGTCGAACCTACTAGACTTTAGGTGGGCTACTGTACTTGGGCATGGTACAGATGGCCTAGTGTGATTGCTCCCTAAAGTGAAAGCATTCAGCTCTGCTACTGTGAGGAGTGTAGAAGGACTGGACGGGGATCTGGTGGGATTAAGCCTGGAGAAGTCTTTTTGTTCTTGTCGACCCCTTCTAGGACTTTGGTGGTTATGGAAGGGTTGAAGAAATTAATTCTATACACTAAAGAAATTTGTAAGCTGACAGTGTATGTTCACTAACCGAATGTTAGGGAGTGCGTGCGCCGTGCAAAACCTGGGCTAGCGTTTTGGAAAAGGTACAACAAAGCAAAAACAATACATTTAAAGGAATTCTTGAAAATTAAAAAATTTAAGGACTTTTTTATGTACCACCACGTTATGTTGCGCTTTCTATTTTTACACGTTAGGTCATTTTAGAATCGAATACATATGGAAGAAACCAGCTGAGACGGGCACTTCCTGGTTTCCTTTCCGTATTTGACTCTAAAAGGGTCTTGAGTTTTTAAAACTGAACCTGATTCCTGAAACTTAAAATTTTTTGAACTATTCATTTAACATGAAGGATTATGTCATTATGGTGTTTGGTTAGTATTATTGCACCTCAGAAGACATAAACAGGTTGCAGCCATCTTAATTAATCACTGATTTATTGCAACACACCAAAGTATTTTACGCTCTTATTCCCTTATTGCAGCTCAGAATAACATGATGCCACTTAATGGAAATAATTATCCACTCTTGCTTCAACTCCATGGCTGTTCAGTGAATCCTGGATACGTAGAAGTCTTAGAACTTTAATTAAGAGAAAAACACGAATGGCTTTTCCGTCAGCACTGTGCAAACATCTAAACAGCACGCTCCTTTAATGAAGCTAGTTAACATTAGCAAGGTGTCCCCTTTAACTGCGGACGACTTTAACAAACTTCTTCAGAGAATTGCTGTGCTTGAGACGAGGATACAATGATTAGAGGTGAATGTGGAGATCAATGAACTGAGTGGGAATGACTGCTTTGCCATGGACTCAAAAGTCCTTTGCTGTGCTTTCCTCTCACAATAAAACAGATATGTGTTTGTTGGAGATATTAACAAACCTTTGAATTATTTTGAGGTCCAGTCCATAATAAATGTACCCTGGAAATCCAGACTCACCGCTAGCAAATCAATTTGCTCTGCAGCTTACTCTGGGAACAAATCATTGGAGCTCATTAACTACGTCTGAACATCCCGACTGACCAATCTAATGGCGACAGTGCTGTGCATGCGCCGTAGAGGTGGTGATAGTAAACAACAAAGAAATCGATACGGATACGTCGTTTGCAACGGCTTTGGCCTCAACACCTGATGATTTGGACTTCGCTTTTTCTTTAAAAAATTAACAGAAGACGGCACTCAAATCTTTCATTAGCAAGAAATATGTATTTTCTGTTTTATCAACTGGATACGGCAAAGGTTTAATTTACCAGTTAGCTAAACGACTTCACCTTGTTCATTGCTCTGATTGGTCGTAGTGCTATCGAATTGTACTCGTGGTATTTTGAAATGCATGCGTTAGTGCCGCCCTTTGAGCTGGGAATGTTTATTGCGCATGGCCAGACCCTACATCATTCTAGATGTAGGGTCTGGCTTTCCAGGCTACAATAAAAGGCCTCCTCTCAGATCATGTGTTGTCCGTATGTTTGAATGTGGGCTCATGCTGCATCTCTATTATGGCGCAGCACATGCTCCAGTGGAGTAGGGTTGTATAAAGCTGGATTGTGGGACTGTTTTCATCTATCTGATTATCTCTGATCCCTTAAAGATGATCCCTGCTGGCTGGCAGCTTTGCTTCAAGCAACTCTGAGTTTGTTGTCCTGTGAGTGAAGAACAAACAGTGTGTCTTTTTCTTCAAGAGCAGATTGAAGCACAAATCTCCATCGTGATGGTATTATCCTTTCGCCATGATTCTGTTTGAGCGGAACAGAATACTGTACTAATTTGTCTGACAGTCTTTCAGTAGTTTCCCATATAAAAGAAGCAACACCCTTTGTATTGCACATGATTTAAGATTACAGACATCTAAAAAGCCTGGCTCAGAGCCAGCAGCTGTTTATGTTTACACTAACCCAGGCCAGAACGTCACAGATTGATGTTTGGGGAATGGGCCAGGCCCGGCAGTTGCTCTGAATGTGGCTCAGTTCTCTGCATGTCATTCCCCTCTCCGCCCCATTTAATCACTGTCACTCTGTCTGCACTATAAATAAAGCATTGAAAATGCCAAAAAATAATCTTAATACAATTAAATAAAGAGTCACACTTTCACTTTAGAAGAGATGTTTGCCCTGCTTTTTTCTGAATCACGAGATTATTATATCTGAATTGAGATAATATTCTCGTTAATTCTTTTCCATACCATATTGTGCATTCATTAATATGTTTAACTCCCGAAGGAGAAGTGGAGACCTGGTAAACCATATTATCAGCGACCCATTGTCATTTGAAGTCCACCAGGGAATATATATGTGTGCTGCAGTAGACAAGTGTGAAGGATACAATTGAGTATGAGGAAATACTCCAGTCTCTTTAGATCCTAACTCATGAATGTTGATAAAATACATGTGGCCATAATATTGTAATTCCATCCCAGTATAGCAGCACTCACTAACAACAGCCCTGTTCTCTCTCTCTCTCTCTGTGCGTGTGTGTGTGTGTGTGTGTGTGTGTGTTTTGCGTGCGCATGTGTGTAGAGTATGTGAACGCCCAGGAGATCCCTACAGACATGAAGTCCATCACAGACCGAGCAGCGACCACGCTACTGTGGACTGAGCTCTTCAGAGGTCAGCTCAACCTCACACACAAATTAATATGACTCACAACGTCTTTATTCTTTCTTTCCTTCCTTGCTAATTGTTTTTAAATGAAAATGATTAAAATAACATAAACAGGTTTTCAGTCTCATGTTTATCAGTGCTTCATTAAGTACATGTTTATAAAAATCTTTTTGTATTTACACAGTAAAATGTGACCAAACTGATCTCCACCACTGGTTTGTGTATTTTGCTCTGCATGTGTCCTCTCTCTCATTGTCATGTATGCCTGTGTTGTGCTGTCAGGTCTGGGCATGACAATGAGCTACCTGTTCAGAGAGCCTGCCACCATCAACTACCCCTTTGAGAAGGGGCCGCTGTCGCCTCGCTTCAGGGGAGAACATGCCCTGCGCAGGTCAGGACCACCACTCTACTATCATTCAATGGATTTGATGGAGATCCCCCCTCTCTAGATCAAGTCTTAACCTAAAAGTCTTTGTAATCATGTTAAACAGGTATCCTTCAGGAGAGGAGCGCTGCATCGCCTGCAAGCTGTGTGAAGCTATCTGCCCTGCTCAGGTACACACACACGCACACTCACTCACTCACTCACTCACTGTGAACACCACATAACCTCTGTGTGTTGCAGGCCATCACCATTGAAGCAGAGACTCGTGGCGACGGCAGCAGGAGGACGACTCGCTACGACATCGACATGACGAAATGCATCTACTGCGGCTTCTGTCAGGAGGCTTGTCCTGTGGACGCCATCGTAGAGGTGTGTGGGGGGTGGGGCAGGGGGGCAGACTCGCATATAGTGGGGGCTGCGGGTCCTTATCCACTCAGTGTTTGTCAAATCCCCTGATAGTTGGTAGTAGTCCTATTTTCTCAAACTTTTACTTTTTGCTTCAACAAGGTCTTCTTGCCTTTAATCCAACAAATGAAATACTAATGGTTGACCAGCAGATGTTGCCATTTTGACTTCATCAATACACTAGTTGAGTGAATCAGAAAGCTTGAGCAGAAAACTGTTTTGATGAGTATGCTGTGCTTTTGAATAGCACCATCCTCACCCTCTTTCATATTAATTGTATCTATCTTGATGACTTCTCGTCCTGCTCTTACCTGCTCCCCGTCTCTCTTCCACAGGGTCCTAACTTTGAGTTCTCTACTGAAACCCATGAAGAACTGCTCTACAACAAGGAGAAGCTCCTCAACAATGGAGACAAGTGGGAAGCAGAGATAGCTGCCAATATACAAGCTGATTACCTCTACCGATAGACACACACACACTTGGCACATACCAGCATAGCCTCTCTAACCCACTCATACACACACAAACGTCCATACTGTACATACTGTAAAAGACAGACTCGGCTGTAATGGATGCACTTCCTCTTTGGATTTAGGTTTGCTTTAGGATTTGCTGGGCTTTTATTTAAAAAAAATAATAATATTGTATTATTTCAAACACATTTCCTCTGGTGTCAGCGTCATCCCCTTCTGAAATATCCTATTGATATGTCTATGATTTTTACCATTTCATTGTATGGATTATATATTTATTGTAGAACAATGAAATGTACCCTGGCTGCCTGTGTGATCCCTGTACAACAGTCCAGCTTCCTTAGCATAGTCCAGTGTGTGTGTGTGTGTGTGAGACATCATTCAGTGAGAACCATGTGGTTGTTCCTGTTCAATCCCACTGGACTAAACAGCTAGCAGCCTGAGTCTTGCTGTGACTGTATCAGAGCTGCAGATCGTAGACATCATGGATTGATTCTAACTATACATTGATAATTGTCATTATCTCGGGTGTCAGTGCAGAGTTTTATGGTCTCTGTGCGGCTCCCACCCTGACTCAAATAATAAAATTATGGGAGAAACAAAATGTGTCATTCGTGTTCCTTATTTACTTCTGAAAAATGTAGAAGACAATAAGTAACATTGTAGCAGTAAACTGGATCTTAAAGGGACAGTTGAGTGTTTTTGAAGTGGGGTTGTATGAGCTACTTCTGCATAGTTAGCGTGTCACCTTTATGGAGATCACAATCAGCGCAGTCACTATAAGGAGTTTAAGGGAGATGTTGAATCCGTGTATCTTCCGTTCAATCCAATATCCGATTTGAATTTAAAACACGACAAACAAAATTTGATGTCATTTTTCATTTGTATCACTGCCAATCAGCTGCTGGATTATTCAAGAGACACAAGAACACAAAGATAAATGTATGTCTGGTGGCAAACTAAAGCTGTGGAAAAAAATCACAGTTTAGCGTACAATTGAAGGGATATTTATGTTTGAGTTTAGCATTTTATATACACTCAACGGCCACTTTATTTTACTGCTTGTAAAATCAAATAGCTAATCAGCCAGGCAATCAGATGGCAGCAACTCAATGCATTTAGGCATATAGACTAGTCAATAGTAAGTAAGTAAAATGTATTTATAAAAGCACATTTATAACAGTTTTCACTGACCAAAGTACATAGTGCATTCAGTAGGCCAACATGAAGGTAAAATAACAACAATAGAAAAAATAAAGATAAAAGTACAAAATACATATAACCCGGACTTCCACACACAAACATATACAGTAGTGTAGAAGTCAGATAGCTAATGGGGAGGGAAAGCCAGGGTGTACAGATGGGTTTTGAGCCTTGATTTAAAGGCAGTAATGGAGGGGGCATCACGTATGTCAGGTGGCAGTTGGTTCCACAAGCGTGGGGCAGCTACTTCGAAGGCCCGGTCACCTTTTTGTTTTAGTCTGGATCGGGGGATGTACAGAAGACCCTTATTGGAGGATCTTAGGGTCCTAGGGGCTGAGTGGGGGTGTACAAGGTCCGCTATATAAGATGGGGCCTGACCATTGAGGGCTTTGAATACCATGAGAACTGTCTTGAAAATGATCAGTTGTACAGGCAGCCAGTGAAGGGAAGCAAGAACGGGTGTGATGTGTTCCCACTTTTTTGACCCAGTCAACAGTCTTGCTGCTGCATTCTGAACTATTTGGAGGCGTGATATGAGGGACTGAGGGAGACCAAGGTAGGGGGAGTTACAGTAATCCAGCCGTGATGTAATGAAAGCATGGATAATTATTTCAAGGTTGTGATATGATAGGCAGTGCTTTATTTTAAAGATGGTTCTGTGCTGGTAGAAGCTGTTCTTCACTACAGATGAAATTTGCTTTTTAAAGCATAACTCAGAATCAAAAATGACGCCCAGATTTCTAGCGGATGGTTTGATGAATGGGGTTAGACTACCTAGGTCAGTGACGATGGGTTTTTTGAATTTGGAGGGGCTAAAGATAATGACTTCTGTTTTGCTATTGTTAAGCTGGAGGAAATTATCCCCCATCCAGTCATTTATCTCCTTGAGACACTCTTGGAGCGTCTGAAGGCAGTCCCCGGATCTCAGAGGGAGATATAATTGTGAGTCGTCGGCATAGAAGTGGAATGACAGGTTATATTTCCGGATTATATTCCCCAGTGGGAGCATATATAAACAAAACAGGATTGGACCCAGGATGGACCCCTGGGGGACCCCACAAGACAGAGGAGCAGAGGAGGAGGAGTGCTGACCTATGGACACTGAAAATGATCTATGGGAGAGGTAGGAGGAGAACCACTGCAGAGCTGAGCCCCTTATACCAACCCACTGATGGAGACGGGCTAGAAGAGTGGGGTGGTCGACTGTATCGAAGGCAGCACTATGGTCTAATAAGACTAAGATGGGGTGGGAATCTCTTGGCACCTCACGATTCGATTAGATTCCGATTCCGAGGTCAATGATTCGATTCAAAATCGATTCTCAATGCATCTCGATGCAATTTTTTTTTACGTACATACCTATGTGTGATTTTCAAAAATATATTTATATACACATCTGAGTTTGCTAATCACTTCCTACTTTTGTGATGATCATTAAATACAATCAACAGATGAATTACCTTCTCTAATGTTGTATTAGAGAAAAAGCTTTTCTTGTCACAAATATGACTTTCTATGACCGGTGCAATAATCAATGCAGCTTGCATTTCAACACAATATGGAAGTATGTAAAAACTAGGACTGTCAAACGATTAAAAATGTCAATCAGATTAATCACAGGATTCTGTGGAATAATCACGATTAATTTTACCATTCGAAATATGCCCGAAAAATTCAAATTTTCTCTGTATATTGTTGTATGAACGGAAAGATAAAGGACAGAAGGTGAATATGTACATTTAAAATTAGTATTTTTATTAATTAAAAATCCAAATGATGGTTTTAATACTGAAAATAAATTTAAATCAAACTCAAATATATAGCCTACCTACCACACCATAATTCAATTGGTCTGTCTCTTTACTATGTCTTTGGGCAAATATAAGCAATATAATGGCATTCATTTTGTGAATCTATAGGTTGTGCATTCTTGAATACAACTTGATTACAGTCCGCGGTGTGTGTGTGTGTGTATGTGTGTGTGTGTGTGTGTGTGTGTGAGAGTGTACGCGCGATCACGTCGTAGGGGACTGTTCATTTGTACCAGGAAGCCGACGTAATGTTGATGTCTACTCACCACACACCTCTGAAAACTGCAGACGTTTGTGTCCTCGCGGGCTCTGAACACAGCGGACAATGTGTCTCCTCCTGTTGCTCCCGACATCAACTGTCACCCGCGGCAGTTGATTTTATATAGGCTACTATCTATGCCCCCGACACAGACGTTACCGTTAGCAGTTTAAAACACGGCATGGGCTAGCGTGCTGTTATGTTTGGCTGCGCGCAGCTACTGATCCTGGGTCAGCCACAATGTTAAAGTGACTGTAGTAGCCTACAAAGCCGGAGGGATGCACGGGGCCAAATTCTGAACCTACCATCCTAACTTCGCAACTGAAATGTAGACTCATCATACCAGGCAAGATGTTTCCAATCTTCTATTGTCCAATTTTGGTGAGCCTGTGTGAATTTTAGCCTCAGTTTCCTGTTCGTAGGTGACAGGAGTGGCAAACGGTGGAGTCTTCTGTCTGCTTCAAGGGTTGGAAGTGTTGTGCGTTCATAGATGGTATTCTGCATACCCTGGTTACACTAAAAGACTTTTAAAATACTTTGAAAAGACTGAAAACTGACACCCTCTCACATCTAAAGACAATCAACTCACACCTGAAGACAATAAGTCAATAGTTTTCAGTCACAGACAGATATTTTGAAAAGACAGGGGGTCTCATATTGCAAGACTACAACTAGATTCCCTTTGAAATTAATATCATTTCCAATCCTGCTACGAGGGATTAAAAGTGATTTCAGTGAAATAAAAATGTTTTAGCAGGTAAAATGGACTGGGTGTATAAACAACTATACCCTTATCACATAGGCTTTGTGTCATGCATGATCACGTTAAAAATTGCAAACGCGATTGTGATTATATTTAATAAATAAAAAGTTAATTCAATATTCCGAGCGTGGGACATCCTGTAGTTATTTGACCAAATATAAGCTGATATCGTCCCCAAATAACTCTCACTCCTGATCAGGCCCGGTTTTAGACAGATTAGGGATTTATTTTTAGATTAGGATGGGCCTGTAGACATTTTAGGTGGGCACACTGGGCAGAGAGAGCGAGCAGACATTTTTTGCCCTTGTAAGATCTCTGAGTCTGCTTTTTGGCACATTTACTGTGAATTGTGTAGAACACAATATGCAATTAAACTTTGAGTGTTGCTGTGTGGGAGATTTGATTCTTGCATGTTTTTTTTCTCCAAAATGTTTATGAATAACATTATTACATTATATACAACATAATGTATATATTTTTTTCAATCGCAGTATTAACTGTAGGCAGCCTGAGCTGATTGAAGAGAAAGCTTTGGGACTGGGCAACCTGGATGGTGGTAGTCCAGAGCTATATACTATACACACTATATAGATATATAGTCTTCCCACTATTGCCTCCGATGTCCAGCTGGGTGAAAATAGTAGCCAGCCGAGGTCATGGTTATGCCCCCCGGGAGATTTTTTTGTACCTTTTTAAAGTGAAATGCATGAATCTGGTGCACTTTGAGAGGAAAATTAAGAGGCTAAATCTGAGGAATTTTGTGTGAACAAATAATTTGGAGACACCGGGTCGGATGAATTAGGAGCTAGAAAGACACATGGCTTTTCCATAGAAATATAAATTTGAAATAAAATATTATGCAGGGTCCTCTGGGATGGGCTTGGTGCTCTTTTTCTTTTACGGGACATATTTTTCTGTATTATAATGAATTCATTTAAATGCAGTGAGAGGAACGAAGCAGAAGAACTCTGTTGTCCAGTTATTTTTTTTCCACAGACGAGGCTGAAATAGGCTATAGACTACAGTATACACAGTGCATGGGCAACTGAGGGCAGCCCCATTTTCAAATATTTTTAAATAAACTCAATACACCATGGACTTGAACGTGACGTGACCAGTTAACCTCGGACTACCTCCCAGATGAACTGATTCAATTATTAAGCTATTAACTATCTACCAAAACATTGTATTCCTTTTATTGTATGATAATTTACATTTACATAATATGATGTTGATATCAAACACACAAACTAAAAAAAATAAAAAATAAAAAAAGAAATTGGGGGGGCCCCCCTGGCAGTCGGGACCCTAAGCAACCGCTCATTTCGCTTATGCCTCGGGCCGGCTCTGCTGACCAGTGACCACTATAAGTGGGTGGGTAACTTGGAGGCAGGCTGTCCTGCCCACCCAATAATACAATTAGAAGCAATGCATGATAGTGGTATATTCTTTAGTATTAATTAATTGTCTGAATTTTATTTGACATTTTCTTGGACAACGAATGAACTGGTCCGTCCGATAGTGGGTCTGGACTTCCACTTTTTTGATTGGGTGGGCACGGCCCACCCTGGCTACCGCCGGCCCTGCTCCTAACCCTGTATTTGACGGTAAAGTGTTAAGGTTGCGCGTGACAGCCTGGTTCTCCAGCCGAGGCTGCTACGTGAAAGTGTCCGGAAAAAGTGCCTCACAGCTGGACACAGGTCGCGACTAATGCCGCTGCGCTCCTCCTGCGTCGTGTTTGGTGCTGGAGAGAGTGTGACAGTGTTCACGTAATTTCGCTTGATATGAGCCAACCCCTTAAGACTAAAGGCCAGGACACACCAGTCCGACTACCTGAAAATGGTGACTGCCGATTCAGGGAGCTCCAGTCTTCCCGTCGCGGCCGAAAAAGTGCAAAGAACACACCAAACCGACTGTTGCCTTTCCGTACGCTCTGCGCTTGCGCGGGACGTAATGGCTCCATAACAGCAGGCGGCGCTAATCTGTATTGTGGCCCGAAAAAATACGGAAGCCGGAAATGATGGGACGGCTCTCTAGACCATAAACATAGATAGAAATACGTATTTATATTTATGGACCATAAAGAGCACCATTTTTAGCAGAGAGTGTCGAGCATGGTGTCGAGCAGTCAACAAGGGCTGATGCATGTGAGTACTCGCTGAACGAAACAAACAAACATATTAAAACGATGGCTAACTGTTGTTAGCTGTTTGTGCTACCCGCCTCAGTTCCGGGCTTCACTGATTCGCTAGCCCTCCACAAATCAAATTGCTCCAACTGAAAGACTGCCCGCCGCCGATTGAACATGTTCAAAAAAAGAAGCCCGACGACATCAACGTCGACCGATTTCACGGCACACACCAAACAGATTCGTGTCTCCGAGCCCTCCCGATTCTACGACGGCGATTATCGGGCCGGTGTGTCCTGGCCTTAACGATAATATCAAACCTGTTTGATAATGTCGGAACGTCAAGACGGGAAGAAGACTGGCTGATATCGGGTCGGAAGACCACCATACACCAAACGACTGAGATTACGGGCGCGCGCCACAACTCCAGCAAGACTCCCCTGATTTCAGTCCGACATTGAAAGATTGTCTGCGACTGTCAAATCGCGTGTCAAGTTGTGTAGTGTAAGTGGACTTTGAGTCAAGAGGGTTTATTTTAAATTTTTGGTCCAAATACAATTGGGGAATAATTGAATGGGGTGTAGCTGTATAAGATGGTGAAAGATGTCCTTTGACATGGAACTCATCTGCTGTCAGCAATAATGAATAATAAAATGGACTCTAGTGGGATGATTGGCACTTTAATATAAAAAAGGTCAGAGCAGACTTCGGCTGTGTTTGAAAAGCCATACTAACGTCCTACTCATACTAACGTCCTACTCATAATAATTTTGATGTCAATTTGAGTACGTTGTGGTTGTGTATGCGAGGAAGATTTTGTGTAAGGATCGATAGGTTACTTTTCCTACTCAACGACCAACAATGCATTGCGTATTTTCAAACGACATGGGATTTTTTGCTTCTGTATACTTCAGTGTAAACGGTCCAACTAACCTCGTATACTCAATCGATCGTTAAGTTGACAGTAGGTAGTATAAACATGTTGAGTATTTAAGAGGGAGGACGTTAGTAGGCCGTTTCAAACACAACCTTTATCTGCTGAAGAGACTCAGGTCTTTTGGAGTGCAGGGGGCGCTCCTGAGAACTCTTTATGACTCTGTGGTAGCATGGGCCATATTCTTTGGTGTGGTGTGCTGGAGTAGCAGCATCACGGCTGCTGACAGGAATAAGCTGATTAAAGCTCCCATATTATACACTTTTCGGTACTATTATACACCATATTATATGGTCTTAGTGGTCCCTAATACGTTTTTCTTTAATTGTTTGCTGAAAAAAACTTTCAGATAATTTATTGTACTATGCTGATGTTCAGCTAATCTCACAATGGCCTATTTTTTTAAAAAGAGCTGCAGCTCCCCTTGTAAATATACAATCTTTGAGCTTTAAAAAGTGCATTTAGCATAATATGTGACCTTTAATATAGCCAGCTCTGTCCAGGGGGCGTCACTGGACCCCGGTGGGGGTGGTAGGAGACAGGAGGGGTCATGGCCAAGCTAACCTCTATGTTTGGACAGCACAGCCCAGTGGATGTTCCCACCCTCTTCATGAGTTAGTTTCATCACTGAGGAGCTCCTTCAGTGACAGACTGATACACCCGCGGTGTGTGAAAGAGATAACGCAGACCTTTTTTTTTTAATTTGTTTAATTATTTGAACTATCCTGTGGTTAGGGTTAGGGTTAGAGATAAGATAAGGATTTCCTTATTTTATCTCTTATCTTCAATATAATGATGTAATAATACAGTATGTGCATGTGTTGCCTACAAGCTCTTGCGAGATGTCAATACAACTTTATTTTGGAACAGGCTTTAAGATTACTTGAACTAACGTTTCCTTGTAATTTACGAGTATCTGTGTCTTTGAAAATTAACAAAAACCTTTGATAAAAGGATTAGATAATGTAGAGAACCTTTCATTAGTTTGGAGCAAGTTTAAAGGGGAAGTAAATTATATATTTTTTGTCATTACATGTGTTAAATCACCATAACATAGGTCTCCCAGTCAATCAGCTTTGCAGTAATTGCTAGTTAAAATTTAGAGTATCCAACTCGTTTTATCCAATCAGGAGACTGAGCACTATAAAGAGGCGGGTCTCTGTGCCCGTGAACGGTGACTCGCTGCTCTCCATCGAGGTACTATCTGAAGAAGACGGCTGCACGTTCATGTGGTGGTGACGTAGGGACGAGGGGGGACTGCTAACTGCACTGACAAGAAGTTAGCTAAAAGGACCATAACACTTACTGCTCCTTTTAATGTTTATAAAACTGTGGTTTTCACAGCAAATGGTATAGGGCCAAATACCCTGACAAGCTCCGACCGGGTCAGGTTTTGATGAGTAAAACATGAATAAAAGACACAAATATATCTCTAAAAAGGTTAGTTTATATTTCCATGGAAGTACAGGAAAAAAAACTTACAGTATAGTGCTGCAAGTTAAAACTTAATTGCTACCTATATTGAGCATTACGATAGAAATTATGAATAGTGAAGAAGATTAAACCCTAATTTATAGATAGAGTGTATATATGGCGAAATAATAGAAATATTGTTTATTCAATTATTTAGTTTGAGGGATACATTCTTTAAAGCTCAAGTTCATTAACCTTGCCTTGCGAGGTGAAGACCACACACACAGGTGAGTGAAGGGAAAAAGGTGGAATGTAGCGCGGGAGAGGAAGTTGCGTTTTTGCATTCAGGCCAAAAACAATTTTTGTCTCAACCCTTACCACAAGCCATGTGAGGGACACAGCAAACATGTGGAGGAAGGTGCTCTAGTCAGATTAGACCAAACTTGAAGTTTTTGGCCTGAATGCACAACGATGTGTGTGGTGGAAAACTAACACTTCACCCTGAACACACCATCCCCACCTAATATAACATACAGCATCATGCTGTATAATAGGCTGTTTGAAACCAACTCAAGCTTTTCATAAATCTCTTTAGTGTTAGTCAATGACTAAGGTAGACATACATTATTATGCCAACTCATGAAGACAAACTGTAATTTGTTCTGTTAGCCTCTTTTTGTGGTTTAGGAAAATATGTGCCAATGCAGCAGGTGAAAATATGGATCAATAAGCAGGGGGAAAAAATTGATTTGCCGATTAGTTGACTATAGGCAAGATTCGACTAACCAAATTCAACTACACGGTCGGTCACCCATAATGTTGTAATTAAATATTGACCCACCTTGGGGGATTTAGAAAGGTTCGTAAATTACTTAAATTGATCAATGATTTTTAATGAGCATTTCATGATTTACTAAAAGCTTTATAGTTCACTTACAACACATTTGTGATATGTTAACATATCATTTATTAATCATCTACTGTTTTGTAAATTATTGGTGCATCATTATCTAATGACTTATATATGACTTATGAATCACTAAATGAACATTTGTATTAAGTGTTACTAAAATAATATGGCAGATAACTAAATGCTACACATTAGAAGACAAAAGGAAACTCCACTCATACTGCCGCCCCATGTGATGATCTTCAACGAGTGACTGAAAGGGTGTGCCAGGTTTATATAGGGAGTGAACAGGTGCACTAAATCAGGTCAACGAGTAGTGAACAGAGTAATGGGCTGTGTTACATATGGCATACTGTTTTTCTCTTTTTATTCTTCATACAACAGCTGATCATAAAAATAATCTGGTTAGCATGCAGTACGCATACCATTTGTACCTACTTTAACTTATTTATTTCATCATAACATTGCGCCTTGAACTTGCCTCTTGCGGTCATATCCGTTGCATTGCTGGTTGTTTTCAAAAAGGAAGTGTCAAAATAAGAAATATAGACATCTTTGCTACAGGTCCAGCTGAATGAGACTGAACGACTGGGTATAATTTCTTGCTGAATTCAGAGTGTGTATGATTGAGAGCGTAATGAAGACTCTTGAAGCCAAACTGGTTTAACTTTGAATCATGACTTGGGTGAAAACTGTCTGCTCAAAAACCGTGGATAGGAATGAGACCGGCCCGTTGTTTTCAACTGCAGATGGAATTAAGGTTGGGTTTTTGACAACATGGTAATCTGGCCCTGCTTTAAACATTGTAGCGAATGCACCTAAAGCCAGAAGAATCAATCACATGCCTGATCGCATGGATGGACAGAGAGAGCTTGGAGATAAAAGGATCCAGAGGACAAGAGGTGGGACAACTTGAGAGAAGAGGTTTGGAGACATCTTCCTTAGTGACCAGAAAGAATGCAGTACGTGACACATCTTCCTCAGCTGAACTTGTAATGTTTAAATGCAATGTTTGTAGTTTCTATGCAAAGGTGGTCTGAGGCAACCGATTTGTGCTGAGGTCTTATAGAATAGCATTTAAATCAGGAATTGTGGTTGGGAAATGTATTAGCCTTTCTCTTTATTATCGTGCTATGTCTATGTATTTTTTTAAAGCAATGATGAATTTCTCTTTAGCTAATTTCTCTTCATTTTCGGCCCTTCCTTTGTCGGTCTAATTGGGAGCAAACATATGATGTAAGTTTGTTTTTTTGCCTGTTGTGTTAGCACTTCTGGGTAAACATGTGTAATAAGCTGCCTAATAATGAAAAAAATGCAGTAGAACCCATGAGTCAGTAGCAGTACTGTGCTGCTACATCCCTCTAGGCAGGCAGAGATGAACTCGGAATAGGACGCACGAGCAGCGCAGATAAAGGAACACACACAGGACAGCACGGCATAGAGAGAGAGGGAGAGAGAAAGGCAGAGAGAGGGATAGAGGGAGCACGAGAGAGGACGTACAGTCAGGCTCCAGCCAGAACAGCATCTCAGTGACTAACCACTGACTCCCTGTAATGCAGCAGTACTGATGAGCCTACGCAACAGAGGTAAGAATCAATGAAAAATGCCATGTGTCCTTTCTCTTACTGTGGTCTGCGGATACAGTGTGTGTGTGCATGCGAGAGAAACAGAGAGCGCAGGGGGTACTCAATCTTAACTGCCTCACACTGAAGGGCAGCGTTGTAAGCCAAGGGGTTTGGTGCTGTCCCGTCCTTGCGTGCATGTACGTGTGTGAGAGCCTGTTTTGTACCTATGTGTGTATATATTTCATTTCCATTAGTCGTTACATTTTTACTGCTGTAAGATAGAGGACAAAATGTTTTGTTTGTGTGTGTGTGTGTAAGAGAGAGAAAAAGAGCACAGGGGGTGCTGGATTTTAACTGCCTCAGACTGAATGCCCCCTGTTGTATGCCAAGGGGTTTGCTGCTGTCCTATCCGTGTGTGCGTGTGTGTGTGGGAGAGAGAGCCTCTTTAGTACCTATGTGTTTGTATACTGTATTTCATTTCCATATGTTACATTTTTCCTGCTGTGAGATAAAAATCTGTTTGTATGTGTGTGTTTGTGTGTGTATGTGTGTGTCATTGTGTGACCATAACAGCCTCAGCCAGCTGTGTCATTGCATTTTTACAATGTAGTCCAACGCCGCAGTAACCCCCCCTCCAAACCCCCAACCCACACACTCGGTACTTCTCTTTGCCACTGTCCCTCTCCCTATCCTGATAGTCTCTCTCACTATGATTCTGTAACCTTGGCTAATGGGCAGTACAAAAGTATTAATTATGGTGGCGAGGGGGTTGGGTGAACCTTATCTTTCTATAGGTCTAGGCCCCTAGAGACCAAAAGCATGCTTTAAATCACAGCAGTCAAACTACAACGTATTGATCCTTTCCGATTAGTAAGAAAACCTCAGTTAAATACTGATTGAAATTAAATGTAATTATGCATAGTTTGAAAAAGAATCTCCTTGGAACATTATCTTATTCAACAGTATGGCATATGGTTCACACCATGCAATTTGTCTGGATATTCACAATATATTTATTGCCGTGTTGCCTTTTTACAACACACACACACAAACACCTGCACCATCACATCAAGGACACAAACCAAAAAACAAACCGAAAACCTCCCCAAAGAAACAGAAAAAGAAAAGAAAAAAAGGCAAATTCATCCCATGCTCATCCGTCATGATAGTCATGTATGGCACCCAGAGCTCGTCAAATTTCCTCCGCTTGCCCTTAGCAATATATGTGAGTCTTTCCAATCAAATACAGCTCGACAGCTCCTTAATCCACATTGCCAGTGTTGGAGGATCCACATTTTTGGAGTGCAATCGCTCAGTCCAAAGTCCAGCAGTCTGGTCTTTGTTGACGCATGTGGAAAGTCTTTTGGGTACACTCCAAACACACACAGTTTGGGATCTGAAAGGCACCCTGATTTTAAACATCTCTGGCAAACATTTTTTAACTTCCTTCCAGAAATCTTGGATCCTGAACATTCCCATAAGCAATAAAATAGAGGTCCTTTCTCATCTACACATTTTGAACACACATCTGGAATATCAGCAGACGTATGATGGAGCTTGACATGAGTTATGTATGTTCTCATCAGTCACTTATATTGAAGTAGCTTGAATACAGTATTAATAGTTTGTTTTTGTGCCATTAAACACGCATTATTCCAGTCTGTCTAATCTTCTTTTATGTCTATTTTCCAAGCGTTTAATTTATCTAGTGTTGATTCAGTGCTATGTGTAACTAAGATAGCTACTGTAATATTTAGATAAATGGCCCTTCTTTCCTAAGTTTGCAAGTGTTACTTCCTCAAGTTTTGATAAAGGGGGTGGGTCCATTATCTTTTTATTTTTTGTTGAAATGTGTGTTTGTTAATACTTGAAAAAGTGTTTTTTGGGATTTGGTATCTCTGACATAATTGATCAAAAGAAAGTAAGCTCCATCTACATATACAGTGGATCCATTATTTTCTGGATGCCTTTCGTATTCCATTGCCTAAACCCTCTATCCTTTTTGCCAGATGGAAACTGTTCATTACCCTAGACAGGAGTAAATCGAGTTAATTCCGGCATGTCACCTACATGTTTGTGTGCAGCATACCAAACTGAAATCGTGTTTTTAAGGAAAGGATTTTTTGTAGGCTATGTTTTTTTTTTCTTTTTCTGAAGAGTATAGCTATAAACTTAGTCGTAGTTCTGGCGTTGATGCTTGTTCAATGTATACCCAGGGAGAAAGTGCAGTCGTACAGAAATAATATGATGCTGAGGTGACCTCCTCTCTCATAAGGCAAGTAGGCTACAATAGTTTTAGGCGACGCTGGGCTCTCCTATCATTCCAGATGAATCGGCTAAACAATCTGTCAATTTTATCTGAGAACATATTTGGTATTGGGAGTGGGAGTGTCTCAAAATAGTATAAGAATTGTGGTAGGACAGTCATTTTTATTAAATGTATTTGTGCGACCATAGATATAGGCAATGTGGACCAGCGATTCAGTGCTTCGGTAGCTCTTTCTAACAAGGGGTCATAGTTTGCTGAGATTACAGTGTCGTGCGAAAGTTTGTGAACCCCTTGAGCCTTTTGGAATTTTATTTATTTTAACCATTATTAATTCATTTTTTTCAATACCAGTATTTTTTATATGAAATAACAGATGTTTGTTTGTCAATTCAACATTTTTCTTTTCCAGAAATCAATTGTTAAAATAGATAAAACAAATTATTTGACAAATGTTGTATGTGCAAAAGTATGTGAACCCTAAGCTGCATTGCTTAAATTGAGCAAGGTAAATACAATCAGGTGGGCCAAACTGATTGATGAAATAGACCAATGTAATGAAAGATCTTGAGGGAAGAAATTGGGCGCCACTAGATAAAACAAAGATAAAACCAGGTCAGTTTAGGCCCACCAAACTGAACCCATACAGGTCAGACATACTCAAAGGGGAAAAAATCTCAGAGGATCTCAGGAATAGAGTTTTGATGCTGCACATTTGTCTGGGGACAGCTATACATTCGTATAAAAAAGTTTGAGCTCCATCGGCCCACCGTGAGGCAAATCATCTACAAATGGAGAGCTTTAAGAGTGACTTAACATCTGCCTAGAAGTGGACTTCCTTCAAAAATATCCTCAAGCGCCACAAGAAAAGGGATTTTTCAGGTAAAAGCCAACCCACACATTACATCTGGAGATTTGCAGACCATTTGCCACCACCATTCTTCACTTGGGAGAAGGTTCTCTTGGTGGTAGGCAGAGTTGCGTTTCTGCCCAAACATGGCGGTTTTGGTTATGACCAAACAGATCAATTTTGGACTAATCTGTCCACAGAATAAGACTTCAGGTATCTCCAGGTGCTCTCTGGCAAAGCTGTGACAAGCAGTTTTGTTCTTTTTTGAGAGCAGAGGCTTCTTCAGCAACCCTCCCTTGAAAGCCATGTTGACTGGGTTTTCTTCTTATTGTGGAACCATGCACATCTGTCCCAGATGTTGCAAGAGAAGTCTGCAAATCACTAGATGTAATGTGTGGGTTGGCTTTTAACTAAAAAAATACTTTTCTTGTGGCGCTTGAAGATATTTTTGAAGGAAGTCCACTTCTAGGCAGATGTTTAGTCACTCGTAAAGCTCTCCATTTGTTGATGATTTGCCTCACGGTGGACCGATGGAGCTCAAACTTTTTTTTAATTAATTTATAGCTGTCCCTAGACAAATGTGCAGCATCACAAGTCTATTCCTGAGATCTTCTGAGATTTCTTTCCCTTTTAGCATCTCTGACCTGTATGGGTTCAGTTTGGTGGGCCTAAACTGACCAGGTTTTATCTTTGTTTTATCTAGTGGCGCCCAATTTCTTCCCTAAAGATCTCTCATTACATTGGTCTATTTCATCAATCAATTTGGCCCACTTGATTGTGTTTACCTTGCTCGATTTAAGCAATGCAGTTTAGGGTTCACAAACTTTTGCACATACAAATTTGTTTTAACTGTTTTAACAATTGATTTCTGGAAAAGAAAAATGTTGAATTGATAAACAAACATCTGTTATTTCATATAAAAAATACTGGTATTGAAAAAAATGAATTAATAATGGTTAAAATAAATACAATTCCAAAAGGCTCAAGGGGTTCACAAACTTTCGCACGACACTGTATATCACTTGGTACAGGTGTAGTTTTCACACCTAAATACCTAAAACCCTCAGTTGTTGACATACATGGGGTATGTACACTTGGATGATGTCTTTCTAATTAAAAAAACATTAGTACTGATTTATCAAATGTTTATTTTAATCTTAAAGACATATTAGATGTCCAGCGATTTTGGCGAAAGCTAGCCGTTCATAACCAGCGAGTTTCTGCTCACGCTCCGCTGCTTTTCCGTACTGTGTGTGCACTAAAAAAAATCCAGTGTTCATAAGCTTAAACTGTGAAAGGGCTAACAAAGCTAAAAGAATATTTTGACAAGTTTTCTCCAGAATCGCTGAAACAGAACAGGATGTACCTGTTAAATGTTCTATTGCTAGTTCTAGAGGGTTCAATGACAGCTAGCCTTGATGCAGTAAGCTACTAACATGCCTCAACATATATGCTGCCTGGCGCAATCCTCTTCTTGTGTGACCAACCCATGAGTTTAGTATTGGATTCAATTAATTGATTTACATGCAGACAGAGACTCAACATCTGTACCTCAGGGATGAATCATTCTTTATGACTGCGACCCTGATAGATAGAAAAACAAAACAAAACCCAAAAACAATATCAGACTCAGACTCATTAGAATCTTTTTTTAAATCATGAATTATTATTGTTATTATTATTTTTGAAACAAACATCTACAACCCATTATTCAATCCTCAAGGAATTGTACGCATCATTGACAGCCTCTGCAATCTCATTTGCTATTCATGCTGACTAGTGATACATGAAAATAGCCTTTAAGGATATCAATCTTGTTGACATATTCTGCTCTGCCTGATATAATGCAATCCTCAAGGCGAGGAGTGGGGAAAGCTTCAGCTGTCATCACACCTCAGATATAAGTCAACACCAAATTGTCTTTTCTCCCATCCTGAGCTCACAGCTCCATGCATCAATAATTCAATGTACCAAGTACTTCACCAGTATTACTTCTTCTTCTTATGTGTTATCGAAAGCTGATTTGGAATCTGTTTCAGGGGGACTCCATTTTTCTCAGCTCTACCAGACAGAGAACATTTCATACACATTTTTCTATTGGCTGATCTAGTTGAGTGAAAAGTGTGTGGTTTACTGACATTTACCAATGACCCCCAATGACCATTTCTGCCTCACCAGAATGTGTGGTGGTATGTTAACCTGCACCCCACTGGCTGTATTTGGCTTTGTTTTGGTTTCTTTTTCTCCGTCAGGACGTTTCTAGGCGTCAATCAATTGAGCAGTGCACGTGGAGGGTGTTGAACCCTCAACTAAAAACATCGTGAGGGCGCTCCCGGCGCTGCACGCTGCAGGCGAATCACTAGATGCTCGTCAAGCTGTCCCACAGCAGAGCACAGAGCAGGAGCCTATACCCACTTCTTTGACTGGGGTTAGCATTGGTAAGCTCAGTGGCTAACACACTGATATACTGTATACTGCATGTCTCAAGAATCCTCCCTCCAGCCAATTTCCCCAGGGGGTGTCGGAGGTGCCTGCTCACACGAGCAGAAAGGAGCTTTGGTGGAGCTTAGACCTGAGTCTTCTGTTTACAAAACAATATCAACAAATGCTACTATACAGCCAGAGAGAGGAAGACTGTGAAGATAAACACACCTCTACATATTAAAGTGGGGCAGAAGTGATCATTGAGAAAGATTATTTGGTAATGGAGCCTCTAGTACAGGGTTAGCACAGCCACTAGCAGCTGATCATAGCCACAACGTAGAGGCTGTGAGGGGCTTCAACCACAGCCACCACAATACTGGGGAGAAAGTTATTTAATACAACATTAGACAACAGTGGATATTATTTTTATTTTTTGATTGGGGGGGTTCTTGGAGCTCAACAGCTGAGAGGTCCATCAGCTTTGGTGGCCATTGGTTTCTGTAGGTGATGACCAGGATCTGACATGGCAGCAATGGGATCAGTATGTGTTGTCTGATGGTGAAGTAGACACAGGTGTGAAGAATGGCAGATGGTCAGGGGATAAAGGAGTGGAAGTGGAGAGGGCTCAGGTGGTTGGATGAAATATGGCAACAGAGACGAACAGACAGAGCGAGAAAGAGAGAGAGATATGGAAATTTAGCATCAAAAGCAATTTGTTTGTAGTCCATCTTTCAGTTCAAGCAGCGTTCACCCAGTGACTGAGTGTGTACAGAAATATCAGCACGATTGTAACCACCCTTACTGTGCGACCATTAGCCTGGTGCACCTTAGCCATAGCCACCGCAACACACCACCTCAGGCATAATAATATGTATACAGCTAAGGACAGAGAGACGGCCAGAGTGCACTATAGCTGAGGCAGTGAGAGGGTTAGAGAGCAGCAGCCTGTGTGTATGGGAGTGAAAGGGAGACAAAGTGCTTCATCACCCTATGGCAGCTGTAACATAGCCTCAGTATTCCACAATGGTACATCTGAAAACATTTCACAAATAAAGAACCAGCTGCGGCATCATGAGACTTGTGCTGGTTAATTTTTTGGCCGTCTGCATGAATTTAGAAAGTGGTTGACTATATATGTCACTGTTGTTTTAGCTGATTCCAATTTAAGTTATACTGTACAGTGTGCTGAAAGTACTGTAAATGTGTTAATGATGATTTCCCTGAGATAAGTACATAAAAATACAGTATACATTTCAGGCAATGAGAGTTATTATGCACCTTCAACAATTGTCCTCGCATAAAGCTCTTCTAAAACCTTAACTCTATTGCAGTTCTTGTCTATAGGCCACTCTTCAGTGATTTGGTTATGATTAATCACCACTGAGTCCCTCCACAGTCTACTTCTGTTTCTCCATGATCTTATTTCCTCAACTATGACTAGATCACCTAGAAAATAAAATACACAACACACAAATACACAAGTAACATTGAATCTGCTTTTTTATTTTGTTTATTATTTTTTTTACAGATTATCTAAGTAATCTGATGAATTTAATCTATGTTTAGGTTTTCCTAGCCAGTGACGTGCGGTCAAGGGAGTATGGTGAGGCAGATCACCTTACCTGTCATCATGAAAAGGAAAAACAAATGATAATACAATAATTAATATATATAGGGGAGAACGGGGTAATCTGAGACACTTTTAACATTTGCTCCCCTCGAAGCGAGCTAAAATGATTTAACACTCAAATGTACACATTTCCCATTAATTCAGGATGTTTCCTAGAAATGAGCATTAGCAGAATTTTTTCAAGACAAAGGGCAGTGAAACTATGATTGTTTTAAAAAAAGTTGTCATGTGGCTCACTTTACCCCAGCTGTGGGGTAAACTGATCCACTTACTTTTTCCACTCTGAAATTACCATAACAACACATATTGTAACAGTAAGAATCCTGAAAGCTAGCCACACATTCCAGAACTAATGTCGGACTAGTAAAAGAATGATGCGGTTTGGTCAATTAAGCAAAGCAAATTTTCTAAACACTTGAAAGTAACTCTGAACAAAATCAAATACAAGATATTATAATTCAAAAAGTTTTAATAAGATTCAAATGAAAGATAGAACCAGTTCGATTAGAACACAGTCTGGGGGTCAGAACACAGGACCCTTAGAGTCAGCTAGTGTCTGGGGGTCAAAGCATAGGAAAATCAGAACCAGTGAGAACAGCCTGGGACTCAGAACACAGGAGAAGACCCAACTGGAGTATACCATCAGCCTGTCATACTCTACAACTAGGCCTACTCTACATTCCAGCCCTGAAGGTTACAGGGAAAGATGAGAAGGTGCTCTTTCCGTGTGGTTGACATTAAAATAAAACATATGTCATGTAATGTTACATTAAAATATGTTTAAGACTAAACTTAACTTGTGTCACATGGTGGGGGAAAATGAGACAGTGGCTCACTTTCCCCCACAGCATTTGGCTCACTTTACCCCACCACCACAATTTGAGAAAAGACTACCTCTCTTTTTTTCAGGTTAATCTTCAGTTATCAGCATCACATGGTTTCATATGTTGGTAGTTCATCAACACGTATGATAGAAGTTTTTCTACGTGAATACATTTGCTTTGGCACAACAGTTGATTAAGTTGACAGCAAGAAAATTTACATGCTTACCACAGCACCATGAGGTCCTCTCTTTCAGGGCCATGGGGAAATGAGAGGGGCTTGAAAACATAGATAGATTGATAGATAGATAGACACTTTATTGATCCCTTGGGAGTGTTCCTTCAGGGAAATTCAAAAATCCAGCAGCTGTAGTACATACAACATGACACAAAACAAGTAACACAAGCTAAAATGCATCAATATACATGGTAAAAAAGTAAAATACAGATTTATATTTATAAATACATTTAAAAAGAAGCAGCAGCAGATGTTAGCAACAGTTATTAACTTATATTTGTGTTTGACCTTGTTTAAGAAATGGAGTGTGTAGCAATAAATAAATGGATTATGCAAGCTGTTATTGTTATTGTTAAATTCCATCAGTTCCACCAGCCACTGTACTCCTCCTAACATATATCTCACATGACCACACATGTTTTCCGTTGCCTAGATACAGGGGGTGGCTCACATTACCCGATGCCTCAGATTCCCCCGTTCTCCCCTATATATATATATATATATATAGGGGAGAATATATATATATATATATATATATATATATATATATATATATATATATATATATATATATATATATATATATATATATATATATATTTGTTTACTGATCTGTGCTATATATGTAATATATGTACGATTTCAATAATTTCTTTTTTTTTTAAGATATTTTTTGGCATTTTTATGCTTTATTGATAGTGCAGAGAGACAGAGGTGAAATGGGGCAGAGAGGGGAGTGACATGCAGAGAACGACCGCGGACGGGAATCGAACATGGGTCTGCTGCTGGGCCCGGCCCGGGGGGGACGCCCTACCAACTGAGCTAAGGGCGCCCCACGATTTCAACAATTTAAAATGATTTTTATTATCAAGGCAGCGAGCAGTGGTGCCTCACCTAGGATTGCGCAATCCAGTTTGCATGCCTTTTGCTTTTTCACTGTTTGTCATCAGTGTAATGTTTGTAGACACTTTTATTATATGTCCACACTTTACTTAAAATAGTTAATGTATTTCATGTATGTGTGATCTGACATAAAACCGCGCTGAAAAAACATGAAATGAGGCAGCCAGTACCTCTGCCTCACTGAAGGGTTTACAGGATGCTTCCGAAACCTTCTTTTATGCGAGTCAAGTGCACTACATCAGTTTGTTTATTTACAAAAAAACTTTTCTGACTGCAAAAATGGTAGATTCAATAACCAAGCACAGAAGTTTCTCAAAACTGGACTTTCAATCAAAAAGCGAAGTGATAAATGATGGAAGACCAATGCCAGAGCTAAATGGTTTGCTTCAAACAACGGGACAGAAGATAACTTGCTCTTTTAAAACAGAGTGGTACAGCCAAAAAAGTCAATGGAATTTCATACCGCAGCAGCCGTCCTGTAATACAACAACACTCCCTTTGGCAGTGATGGAATATAAAGGCGGAGACACACCGGGCTAATAATCGGGTGGCGGACATCGTCGGATAGCCTGGAGGGGGCGGGGACACAAATCTGTTTAGTGTGTTTGGTGCCGTAGATGTCGTCGGCCTTCTTTTCAACCGATTCAACGTGTTCAATCGGCGTCGGCAAGTCTTTCAGCCGGAGCAGTCTGATTGGTGGAGGGCTAGCGAATCAGTGAAGCCCGGAAGTGAGGATGGTAAACAAACCAGATTTAGATGCTTTAATTATATGCCGAAAATATAAACAGTCCATATAATACTATTAACAATAAATGAATGCACAGTATGTACATTCCAGAGTACATATCTGGACAAATTAGTAAGGAAACATTGAATAGACAGATTTCTGAACAGAGTTTTGTTCCTGTGTGTTACATTACCGGTACTGCAGCCAGACTACTATTCACAACAGTGCAGTTAGTATTTTGGCCTTTAGATGTCTGTAAACCAGAACTCCTACCTAGTGCTGCTTTACATCTTGAAATCTTCTTGAAAGGGAGAGCACATACTGTAGTTAAATTAACTGATATCAAAAAAAGAAACCACGATGGGTCAGTGTGCTCTCTGATGCACTCGATGCCCAGAACCAAGGGATTAGTGTAAAGATAGAAAAAATAAAAAGTATCCTTGACCATGGCTGAAGTGCAAACACATGGTCACATGCACAAAACATCCATTTTGGGTAAGCCAAACCTGTTCCGAATCTCGGGACCAGTTTGTGATGGAGGCCAACCCCCCCTGATGAAGTACCCCACACGTCATGATGTCTACCCCCTCTGTTCAATTGACTGAGAATATAAAGTGGGGAGTACGTGTGTGTGTGACCCCGGTGCAGCAGCCAAGCTGAGCTGAGCACACTCCCCCCTGAAGATTTATGTCGGCCGACGTCACCTTGCATGCTGATTCTGCAGCAGCGGGGCATTATGCTGAATTACTTTCCATGCAGTGAAAGATCCAGTGAGTGCATTTCTAGAGCTGCCCGCTGCACCCTGTTATCAGTGTGAAACACATTTGTCCCCATGCTGAAGAGAGGCAATTGTGAACAATGAAATTGATGAGATAGGGATTGCCACAACAGGATGTGTGAGGTTTTCCAATAGGGTAAACCAGAACTCACTGAGGGTTGATTGATTGATTGATTGATTATTTTAATGACCACACAGCCAGGCTAGTGGAATTTGTTGTCAGTACAGCTTGGTACAGGTTCCAACTTACAAAACATATAACACAGATATACATACAGACATACACACTACACAGTACATAAGGGCCATGCTTAATCCTCAGCGTTCAGAGGATGGAGGAATGACAGAGCACAGAGCTGTCTCTGCATGATATAGCACTCACTGCCCTGACAGCAACAGAACCGTTGCAACCATTACTCAAGCAGTAGTGTTCTCTTGTGCAGTCACTGGCCCAAAAATGTGGAAAAAAGGTGCACACAGCTTGTTTGCACCTGCCTTTCCTATGTGGTTCCTGGGGAGAGGTTTACCTTGAACTGGCTACTTCTGGAGTTTCTTTTAGCATTGATGCGCCAGCTGGGCAGCTTTGATAGATATCTGAGGTGGCAGTAGAGGGGTGATGGCAGCACCACACTGGAAGCATAAGTGCTTGGAAGTTCAGGCAATTTGGTTTTGGCGCCCCAATTATTAGATCTGACTGTTCACATCAGACCTTCCGTTCTGCGCAGCGCTGGCTTGCGCACTGCAACGATGGTTTCAGTGTGTTAGAAAAACATACAAATTGTTATTTCATGAGTATGTTACGAACACATGGTAAAGACCAGCCCTTACGCAGCACACTGGTGCTGAGAAATTCATTTTGCAGCGTTGCGTGGCGCTTGTGTCCAGTGTAGCCCTGGCATAATTGGAACAACAGCGGAACGGCAGTGTCTCGGCCTTGACCATTGGTCCAAGCATTGATCGGAGGAGCGCTTAGGAAACGCTGCAGGTTGGGACCAGGCCATTTGTCTGCTGTTTTTGCTGATGCGTTCTGCCTGAGGTTGTCCACAAATTGATTTGAAGCCCTTAAAAACCATCTAAAAGTCAAACGGTTGTCTGGTTTCTGGTGGAGATTGGGGATGGAAAGTTCATTCTCTGTAGAAGAGATGAATGTGGCACTTTGAGTTTCACCGATTATTTATTTTCACAGCGCAGTTACTTCTAAGAGTCGTGTTGTAATGTCTTGAGGTTACCGTCAATGGGACTCCTAACTATTTACCAGAAGAACCAGCGGTCAGGACCACCTTTAATAGCATGTTGAATAAAATACACTAATACAAACTCGATGTAGCTGCTGAGTGTCTATCTGTGGTGTTCTAAGTCGCATTTGCAAACATCACAATGCTTTCCAACAATCTCTCTGCTGCAAAAGGGGAATTTCATTTAAAAGCTACCAGCCACTGGTTGGTGTCCAGTGTTTTCAGAAGATAATACATCTATATAATTATTCAAGACACAATTTGGTTTACACTGGTCATCATTCATTAATTGTTTCATCGCAGTGTTCATTACATGTACATGTGTTTGAATTTCTTAATAATGTTGTATGTGTTTGCAGTGTTTAGTAGTACTTGTGCAATGCCCGTAGGTAGCAGGTATTAACTGATGCATGCGTAAATGTAACCCGTCTATGAAAGTGGTACACAGAAAACGGATGTAGCCTACACATAGGCAGTGTCACACTGTCATTTGAAGTCCACGTGATCGTAAATTGAACCCTGCAGTACATACAGGTATTTCTCACCCCAAACGGCTCAGCCCCGCTCGGCTTTTCGGTGGCATCCCAAATCAACGTGCCCATTTCTTACGTATCACGCCATGTGTTAAGTAACAATAGCCTTTATTTATTAACCCATTGATGACGGCTGCTGCGCGATGCCACATTGCCTCTCCTGCCTAATGCTGCATCGTGCAGCATTGTTACTTTATCTAATTTTCATGGCATGCGCAACATAGAATGCACTGTCATTGGTTCAAATACACATGAGGTGGGTTTTGTTGATTTTTTAAGACCATGTGACCACCAAAAAGTTGTGTGGTTTGCCGAAAATCACATCAATCAAAAAAAAATCAAAAAATAAATAAAACAAAATAATAAAAAAAAAATAAGCCGGCTGTGTCTGCGATAGTGTATTACAGAACAGTTAGTGGCGTTTGGTGCGCAGAATCAAGGTCCACTATAGGCTACTGATAGCCTGGAAATCCAGACCCTGATATCTTGAACGATAGATCAATAGTAATTTCCAACTCAAGGGGCGGCTCCTACTCGTGCATTTCAAATGCCACTGCACGCAGTTGGATAGCACTACAACCAATCAGAGCGATGCACAAGGCGACGTAAGCCCCTTTCGTTTAGCGAACAGCTGTTAAACTGTTAAATTAAACGTTTGCCGTTGTCAGTCGTCAAAACAGAACATTCCACTTACTTGCTAATGAAAGATTTGAGTGCCGTCTTCCAAATCGTTAAGGGTCGAGGCCAAAGCAGTCTCAAACTCACACAACATATCCGCAGCCATCTTTGATGTTTACTATCACGGCTTCGACGTCGCATGCACGTCACTGTCGTCATCCGGTTACGTCCTCCCTAGAGTACCATATAAGGGGCTCTGGCACACCCGCCAGATTTCTGGCTTTCTTGATAAGCTTCAACGGAGCGTGTCCAGACCAACACGCGCAGCAAATTTAATTTGCCAGCGCCTAGTGGCAGGTCTGGGAATGCCAGGCTAGGCTACTGACGAAAATCACACTAAATATTTTATATTATTTATTCTTTTTTTTCTCCCCCATCTAATTTTGACGATTTTTAGAAAAATTTGTTGGTGTGTAAGCGCTAAGGGAGCATGTTTAAATAAAACCTGTGAACCTTAACTTTTAAATGTATTTTATTTCATGTTTCTATGTGCTACACAGGCTTAGATATTAAGGTTTTGGTAGACTTGACAATTCGTACTATTTTTTCAGAAAACCCTCAGGCATTAAGGACATGCATCCTAGATTGCCATAGTCATCAATGGGTTAATAATAACTGCTCCACCAGACAGATCACCGTTTATGGTTTGACTTTCGCTTCAGGTCTAGTTTAGGCCTGTGAGACTCAGCTGAGCTGAGGCGCTGAATGTGTATATAAAATGATAATATCCATAATTTGTTAACCTGATTGTCCGCACCGCAAAAATATGAAAAAAAATGCGGAGGGGAACTGCAGGTCCCGCGGGCATCCGCTATTATGAAGACCATACGGGCAAGAAAAGAATGAAATAGACAAACAGAGAGAGAGAGAGAGAGAGAGAGAGAGAGAGAGAGAGAGTAAAGATACCTTTTTGTATACGCTACCTTCAGTGACTTTACACCGCAGCGCTCTAATGTCAGTCGTCTGGGAAGAGAACATGGAGTCTGTCTCAGCTTAATATCATGACTTTAAATGCACTAATTGACTTGCTTTAACAAAATCATTAGTTTATAATACATATGAACAATTTTATAATATCATTTCCATGAGGCTGTTCAGTCAGAAAGTGAGGGATCATAAATAAACACGCTGGTGTGCTCCGAGTTTGCCACCGGCTATCATACTACAGAGGACAGTAGCCTACATCTCCATGTTTCATTATACATCAGCATCTCATACAAAAAATGCCCACAACATCTATTTCCTTTATAATAAACAAGCGAGTAAAAAAAAGAAAAAAGAAAAAAAAAACTTGAAGGTGCTTGCGGACAGCAGGGCGGCTGCTCAGTAGCTCACTGTAAAGAGCAAATCTATAAAATAAAGCTCTCTCTTCTCCCTCTCCCTCTCCCTCTCTCTCTCTCTCTCTCTCTCTCTCTCTCTCTCTCTCTCTCTCTCTGTCTGTTCACCTCACTGCACAGCTGGAGATCAGAGTGGTGGTCTGCCGACAGTGGGAAAAAAGCGTCAACCTTCTATTTGAAGCAGCGTAGATCCTTTGTGTGTTTTTGCTGCAGCTGCAGGTAGAAGGTAACTCGCTAAATGCTGTATGTGTGTGTTTTTTTGGCGCTCCTGACTAACATGAAAGTGACGATTCAACGAAGGCCGAGATCGTGACGCTAACTCGATCGATAACCGACTTACAATCGAGATCGTGACACCCTGAAACTCAATTGGGAAGGTTTAATATCCTGTAAACCATTTTATTCTGCTGCTATTTCAACAAATCTATAATTTGCGAATTATGTGTCCACCTTTCTACATACTTTTGTATTCAATACAGAGAGAAATCAAACAAAAACACAAATGAACTAATTTGATCCATTCCAAAAAATTCAGAGGTGCAAAGCCACAAGGGGCAATGACCTGTGTAGCCTTTGAGCTCGACCAAATTATGTTCATTACTCATTTTTGGAGCATGCACGCTTGCACCGAGACATTTGACAAAAAATAAGTACAGTAGTTAAATGGTTCTGCATGAAGCAGAGTAGGAGAGAAAACAGCTGGCCGTGTGCCAAGAGGCAGGCAGGAGAGTGCACAGTTAAAAATAATCACTCTGCACAGAGGGAGTCAGAGAAAAACAAGACATCGTTTAGATAGAAAAGAATAGTCATAATCAAAAGAATAATACATTATCATTCAAGTCGAACATTCTCAGATAGAAGTGTATAGTATTATTGTTCTAACTGCATTCATAGAACTGTTTGTCTCAGATGCATTAATCAGGTCATGTGATTTGCTTCTGCGGTTACACTAGTAATAATGGGACCACAACAGAAACAGATGGACATTTAGTATTCAGGAATTCACAGTAAAGACACAATCACGATATAATAAAGCACAATGATCATATATACTGTACAAGTCAGCCATAAACTAGGTTCCCACTCAGTCTTGTTCCTATGTCAAGGGTTCAACAATCTAGTTTTTGGTCTTTTATTATTAAATTGACCCCCCCCCCCCTCAAGGGAAATTCTCCTTTTTCACTACATTATTATTTTTTACACGCACACATTGACCCATAACACACAGGACTTGTAGACATGCAGTTGTGGAGACTGCCACATTTCATACATTCATTGGGAACAAAGTGTATGCTGTCATGAGTCAACAAAGCTGTTGTTTTTTCAATTTTCAGCACATATACAAATATTTCCTCCAGAGAAGCAAAACAATGTTCTGGTTTTCTGAGTGGATAAGTGTAGGGATGCATTTTGATGATTTAAAGCAATACTATTTTTAGTAGTGGCACTGCTGAAAGAACGGGAGGAGAATGAAAAGTAACTCTGAGGGGTAAACATTTCAAGCCAGCACCTTAAGCTTCAATTTAATGTAGGAATGACTATTGAAAGATGCTTAGGTGATGAGCAATTCTCACCGGAGTAAAAAGTGTGCCTACTTACCCCGTTCTCCCCTACTGTATACATGGTGACGTAGGGCAAGCAATTGTGCCTGGGTCCAGATCTTAAGGAGCAGTGTGAGTACAGGCCAGCGGGGGACAATCATACTTTGGTTCTGTACAAGGCAACTTTGCCTAAAGTGAGTGCGCCCTTAGTCACCCAACTTTGAAATATTTATGACACTTATTAGGCCTATTTGTTGTTCCTCTGATAACAATAATTCACACCATATGCCTACACATTTTTTTTTTTAACTTTTCTTTCTTTCATTCAAAATGTAGTATATATTTGTCGGGAACATACTGTATATCGCTAGAATGACCGAGGCTGAAGGAGGAGAGCCATTTGAAAAATAGAAAAAGTTTAGCAGCAAAGAGTAGCCTAAAGGCAGAACCTCTTACCTGAGAGAGTGCATTATCTTGCTTCTTCTGGGTATGTAAGAGTGAGCAGCACATGTGCACTGCGCGCATTGTATATGTGTTGCGAGAAAGTGTTGTCAACTCGTACTAAGAAGTATTAGTAAGATTGGGATAATGCCTCTCAAATTACAATGTATTATAGCCTAATTGTGTTAAAATTTTAAAAGCATTTTTTCTAAAGAAACATCTGTATCCAGAAACAGATATTGTAACTCTGGACAATACATACAAAGAACACAATGTCAACAGTTTTCATAGGAAGTACTTTCTACAATTCACTGTGTTTCAGGCACCATGGCTTCTACACTGAGACCGCTGACCTTGCTGCTGCTGGTGCTGTGTTTTTGGCAACAGACCTCAGCCGGAGTCAAAAATAACAAGAAAGGAAAGAAAGGAAAACAAGTTGTGTGCCCATCGTAAGTATATATACCTTATTCTTCATCTTCATTCTTTCACCATACACTGCCACTACTGCCATGCCACACATGTGCGAGGATAATACATGTGCTGTACCTTGATTTTTGGGTACAAAACAAGCAAATGTATATTTTTTTTGTCAAGGACAATTAGAAGTGCTCTACAAAGGGCATTGAAGCTTAACGACTATTAACCAAAAACCTGGTAAAAAGAAAATCCCCATATTTATCACATTTATAAACCAACAATAGTGCTCCATTTTCTACTGCTTCATTTTCGGTGACGGATGTTTTACTGACCATTTTTATTGGTTTATTTGACTGTTAAAAAACAACCTTTCAATCCAAATGATTTGTGGTGTATTGCCTGTCACTGCATCGTCCTTTGTTGGGGTCTGGCCAGGGAAAATTGTTCCTTTCATCTTTTCTCATACACTGGCCCTCATTTATCAATCTTGCGTAGACCAGAAAAATGGGTGTACGTACATTTCCACGCAAATCTCGGCATTTATCAATATGGACGTGAGCGTAGGGTACGCTCAAATCCCACGCCAGCTCTCAGCTCGTGTACGCAAATTTGAAAACAGCTTGGACTCGCAGTGCAGGCTGTGACGGGTAGCCGATGACTTTGTTGGACAATTATTAGAAGATAATACAAATGCAGTGCAAATAAGACCGAAATAAAGATAGGCCTATTAATCACTTAAAAATGAGCAGCTTATGGTGTGCAACTGAGTAGGAGAGCTGATTCAATAGTGCGCACACCGGCCAAAAATCTTCCATAGGAGGGCTGCATGGGACTGCGAAAGGGCAGTTGTCTCCGTCTTGGAGCAGCTGGGGGGACACTGAGGCACGGGGGCTGCATTCATTCAAAATGTTAGCCTAAGTATTAAATATGTAGTAGACATACACTGCTCTTTATGATACAAAAAAATACATGGCACAACATTCAGCTTAACATTTTATTTATTTGACGCACTTTGTAGATGTTAGTTCCTCTTTTAATGTGTCATTAATGCTAAAGCGAGCGATTTATTTCCACCGTTAACCGACACGTTGTTCCTATCTGCTGGTGGAGCAGGACGGTGGGCGCTCTCACAGCTGATCGTTGCCGGGTCGGCTTGTGCAGCTGACGGCCGGGCTGACCACTCGTGCCAAGCGCATGCTGTCATACAGTAAACCGCTAAATGTGTTATTTTTAGTTTTTAAAACCCTTTTGAATAGTGCTATCTAAAAGGGCCAATACATTCTAATCATTCAAATCTCTGCAGACGTGTATTTATTTTATGGGGACCATTATCGGACAGTTGGTGCGTCTTTTTCTCCTCCACCACTTATATTATGCCCGCAGCCCCGCACCCCCATTTGGTTGCATTTCAGAACAGCAACACGCTTTTTTTAGTGGCGATGTTGAGTCAACACCAACGCTGTTGACCGCAGCAGTTATTTCCTTCCTAACTGCTGCCTTCTGTCGTTCTTTGATGCTGCTTGTAGGCTAATGCTCCGAAATGAAACTCTTTTTTTTCTACTTTCGCTGTTATTCTGTCAATTTCTACTTCAGGGAAGTGCCGTATTGCGCATATCCATGTCGTAAAACCTCTGGGCGAGGCCTCTAAACTGAGAAAATATAGGGGCGTGATACGCTAGTTTTCATCCGCCGCATTTATCAATAATGGCCTGGCGTACGCTGAGATTGGCGAGATACGCCTGTTTGATAAATCCCACGCGATACCTGGCGTAGGGAGGTATTTGCGCCAGAATCTGCACCAGTTTCCACGCAAAATTGATAAATGAGGGCCAATATGAATCAGAATAGGAGGTTAACAGTTGCACCAACTGACCAAACATCAAACATGTCAATACAATTTGGCTTTGCCTATCAGCATTACTACGTAGTTTGGAGTGTTAGTGTGAATGCCATTGTGGTATTTGATTTTCGATGCATCCATGCAGTTAGGGTTCCCTGTGCTTCGAGGGGCCAAACGGGGCAAAGAAAGACTCTATCTTATGTACAACAACATTATATCACAGTGTGTTCTTATTTACTATGTTTGAGTATGTTTGAGCTGGCACAGCTTTGTTCACAGATGGCTGCAGTTATTGTGGAAAAGAGGAGACATGAAAGAAGACTGAGATAACGTGTTTTTTCAGCTTGTGTTATGTTTAGATTCACTGAAACAAAAATAATCGAGACATATCTCCTTTCCAGCAATGCCATTTTGGAGCTTTTAGATGAGTTAAATGCTGATGTGGAGACACTCACAAGAAAGTGTCACTTAATACCGAACGTGCTAAAACTTCCTGCAACTCTGCATTTCCTCAAGTGTGGGTCGTTCCGGCGCACTTTAGCTATTTCTGCTGCCGTCTCCCACAGTAGTTTGTAAGGTGTAGCCTACTGTCCCAAGACAATCATGGTTGAGTGTCTCTTGATCAGCATTGAATTGGTTTTACTTGTACCTGTCAGTCAGGACTTATTTGGTTACAGCTCATAACTATGCCTCATCAAATACATCTATGTTTTGTGGGGTTCCACAAGGTTCTGTCCTGGGCCCACTGCTTTTGAATTGTATTGGTTTCCACTCAGGCAGAAAGTCAGCAATTCAAAATATACAGTATCTATTTTCATGGTTATACAGATGAAATTCAATTATACTTTTCATTTAAACCTCAAATTATCTCAAAACTGTCTGTTTTATTGAACTTTGGGTCACGTTTTTATCAGCCCGTAAATTGCTTAGTTTGCTCCTGCTGAGGAACACTAAACTCAGGCCCTGGTCTGGACCGGGCTAAACGTAAAGAATACATCTCCATGGTAACTTACGTGCCTCTGGTTTTGTGCAACCAAATTATGGATGAAGCAAGCCAGGATAACAGGAATATCCTGACTTAAAGGGATTGTTCAGTATTTTTTAAATGGGGTTGTATGAGGTACTTATGCATAGTTAGTGTGTAACGTTATGGCGATGGTAGACAGCGAAGTAATTTTAAGGAGCTTCTGTTCAAGATTCAATAATTAAGATGGTTAATTTGTCATATGCACAATAATTACAGCAGCAGTCATTGGCAATGACATTCTTAAGTCCCAGGCTCCTCTCAACAATGCAATATAGAAGAAGAAAATGTATGTTGCAGACAGGGCGCGAAGAAAAACGCTTTTTCGCCATTTGCATAAATGCCTTAAAAAATAAATATCTGTTCAATTGTACACTATATTTAGAACATTTCACTGCTGATTTGCGGACTGATAGGCTTCACAATGTACAATTGAATGGATATATATTTCTTAGGCATTTATATTTGTGGCAAAATTTATTTTTTCTTCTGGCCCTGTCTGCAACAGTACAGTGCTGACTTCTGCTGCTACAGCGAAATCTCCCCTAAACTCCTTATAGTGACTGCAGTGATTCCCATCTCCATAAGGTAATATAATTATGCATCAGTAGGGGAGAACGGGGTAATTTGTCACATGGGTTGGATGTCACATTCGTTATATCTCGCCACCAGAGCGCGCTAGCTCTGAAATGTTGATATAAAAAAGGTCCAGAATTGGGATCAGAGGTCACATACATAGACTTCCTTGGAGGAAGACAGCTGCATTTCAGGTGAGAGGATGTTTTGTGTTTTTCATGTCAAATTCAAAATATTTAGCTTCTCAGTATCTTTCTTCTAGGCTTTTACGCAATGGGTTTATAACAAAACACTTGTTACCCTCAGAAAGTGTGAAGGGTAAACTATAGTTTAGATTGTGGTTACCAAGCTAATTAGTTGTCAGATGGTTGTTGGCCTTGATGCTAGCAAGAAATTCAAGTTGGGGTTGGTCGTCAAATTTTTTGGGGGGTTGGTTGTCACATGTTATCTCAAGGCTGCAGCCAGAAAAGGAACCCAATAACAAAATAAATTGTCAAGCTGTATCCTCACTGACACCCCAGAGAAGGAAAGAATAGAGCAGGAAAAGGCAGCTAGCAAGCAAAAGAAAAAAGGGCAACAAAATCAAAACAACCCAGTGCATCCCAAACTAGACCAGCTGCCAAGGCTACAGAACATTATGTAGGCCTATTTGTCAACTTGACAATGCAATTAAACATTCAAATTTGGTTCTGCCTCCTTGCCTTCTTTTTAAGATTTTTCCCATTAAGATAACATTGTGACAAACAACCCCATAGTGTGTGACAACCGACCCCTTGATGGGGTTGGTTGTCACAATGTGTCAGAGTGTCTTTGATGGTAAATTACTTCTTCATTACAATAAGTTGGAAAAAAAGAGAGACACACATTTCTAGCCAACACCTTAAGCTTCAATTTAATGTAGGAATGGCTATTGACAGATGTTTTGGTGATGAGCAATTCTCACTAGAGTAAAAAGTGTGCCTACTTACCCCGTTCTCCCCTACCTCATACAACCCCACTTGAAAAATACTGAGCTGTCCCTTTAATGCGTTTTGTGCAATAGCCCCCAGGTCTCTCTTGAGAATAAAACACAGTGTAAATAAAATAAAAATGTAATCGCCTTAGTATCCCTCCTCACTCTAAAATGTAAACATCTCTATCCTTGCCTACTCCCATTAAACCCCTCCTCTCCATGCCAAAAAGAGACAGAGTGTTGAAGCCGAAAACTGCTGTCAATAACAAAAAACTGTCAACGTAAAAATAGACAAACACATGCTAAAAATATACTTCATCTCCAATAAGCCTCCTTGTTGTAATGCCAATGTTCCTTTTTTCTTAGTTAAGGTTTCCCTGGATACATTTTATTTACATTTTTCATCTAAGTCAAAACCCTGGCTCTCTATTGTTTGATTGGTGCAGCAGGTCACTTATTTGGAGACAGGACAGAAACAGTGACCAATTAGTCATTTTAATCAGCCTATTGAAAATACTGAGCCATTAGTCAGTTTGATTAGGGCGGCATGTAACTTTGGTCGGATGTCGTTAAACCTGGCCTGACAGCCCATTCTCCCATCTCTAAATGAAAGGGACAAGATCTCATTAATAAGGTCAGGGCAGGCTTTTGATTTCCTGCCTCTTAAGGCCATTACATCAGCAGCTGAGTCAGTACAAATGACAATCTTCCCTGGTTGTGTGTCCTCTGTTCTTTCAATGCACAACGAATTGCTGATAATGAACTGTTCCAAACAGAATTTGAAACAAAAAGCTTAAAAAATGGTTTCTGTTTCTTGCATCAGGAAAAGGACTAGCGATAACCGACACGGAGTGTCTGTTCTACTTCCCTTATTTAGTCACAGTTTCCTTGCCCACTGATTTTTCTTTTTTTTGGTCTTACCAGCAGATTCCAATGTTCCATGAACAAAAACAAGCTAGGACACTTGATTTATGACCACATTTTACAATTCACACATAAACAATGTCATAAAAATAGATTGTAAAGCCCCTCCTAGAAGGAGGATGCAATGTGAATTTTGTGTTGACCAAGCATAATCAAGGCTATTGCCTGATCTGTACTGTTTAGGCATGAGAGCTGATTGGAAAGGTTTAAAGGAGACTGTCCACAGGGGATAATCCTTTGATGCTTTATCCCCTCCTGCCATAATTGAAACAACAAAAAATGACTTTGCCAATTGGATCGTTAACAATCGTGGATCGTCCATCTGAGTTGGGTGTATGGAAAATAGCCATCAAATTATGAAATTAAATTCTTCTTAATCTCTCTTTTATTCATTATTTACTCATCATTTACATACAGCTATGCATATGGTTTAACCCCATGAACTGAGAATACTCTCTATGAATTGTTTCTGCGTCATTTAACCATTTAATCTCTCTGGTAGGAGCTGCTTCATACCACTAGATTTGTTATGTCTGAATGTATTGTTTTTACTGTTGCATGTAGGGAAATCATTAGGAGTTGCAAACCTATACTCGCAGTATAATTTATAATCATTAATTTTTTATTTGCTCTGTGCTGTCTTTCGGATTAAATGCTGTAGGTACGCGGGCGCTTTAAGAGTCTTATTTTTCTTCTCTTGCTCATCTGATGATTACACCCTCTGCACGCAATGGTTCAGGCCACCTTTTATGACTAATGTCAGTGTTTGGGCAGAAAACAGAATCCTCTTCTGTGCCCGAGCAGTGACCTATCGCAAGATTTACAAATTTTCTGACAGTCTCCCCTCAAAGGCATTTACTGTGTTGAAAGTAAAACATTCAAATGCAGTTGCAGAATGAAACAAGAGGGCTTTCAAAGCCTATCTGCACATCTTACCAATCTTCTCATGTTTGTGGAATTGTCATCAGACTGTCGGTTTTGAAACGTTAAAAACAGTGCGGCAATGGGTAGTTAACAGGGATCAATTTATTCATTCTCATCTACAAGGAGGTGCTTTGCCAAAGTATAATTGAAATATGATATTCCTCTCCTCTACAGTCCCAGGGTCTTTTACAGAGTCAGTGCTGACAGCAAACAATGATATGGTTAACTGGGTCATAGGCATTCACTTTATTAATGAGACTGTAGTTTGAGGGGTTTTTAAAGATATTCACAACGATTGATATTTGTTTAGCATAAGAACAGGAAGATCATTGAATTTTGGATGTGATCAGGGGTTGGTTGGTCTAGGGGGAGGGGCTTAACATAGGCCTCGGAAGGGGGTCAGCCGCAGGTGGCCCAGTCAGGTTACTGGAAAAACTTCTATTTGCATCTCTCATTATATTTTTGGTCTTTTTGTTTTTCTGTGGACGTCAAGGTTTTCTTTTCATCTTTGTTTTAGTAAATAAAAGCATTATAAAGTCATCTTGTTACATATTTCTGGTAAGTAAGCCAGTAGAAACAATTCCATTTCGATATGAAAAAAATAAATTGTGTTGCTCTATGAAGTGTATTCACCCATGAGTTAAACAGTTGTGGGACTGGAAGTTCTGGAACACTCCTAAATTGCACAAATCCATCAACTAAATTTAAATATTTAATAATCATGCCGATCCAGTCTCCCTGCAGTAATTGGGCCTCTAGGCTACGGCCTGTGAGTTATTCTGCCTCAGCTGGGGCTTCTGGGGGACTCGAGGACTGGGATATTTCTGCCCCAAATCCATCTTCCAAATGGTAAACCGTAATATGAACATTAATATTAATCTGTTGCCTAAAATTAAATTAGTTGTCTTACTGTTCCAGCATCGTTTTCTTGCCTTTCTTTTCATCAAATATTTTTATTCCTTTTTTTTTTTTTTTTTTAGGTTAGTACTAAGGAAATTCAAGTGTGTGAGAAATATACAGTATTTCAGTTGATTTTACAACATTTTAACACTATCCCTTTGCCAGTCAGTTTATTTCCCATCCCCCATTGGCAAATGACTCATTCTTGGTTTTTATGATTGCAACTGTACTGTTCTCCATTTTCTCATTAGAAATAAATGTGCTTTAATGAGGCGAAAAAATACGTCATCGATTACCAAGTATGGTGAACATTTTAACAGGTTAATCCATTTTAGCTGTCTATAAAGGCCAAGTCACTCATATTAATTTCACTTGCATACACAAGAACGGAAGCATGTTTTTACACTGAAAGTCTTTTTTCTTCTCATTCACAATCATAATGATTAATGAGTGATTCTCTGTTTTTGGCTATAAATGCGTACAAAAGGGGAATGGAGACGGTTAAACATCATTGATATTTTCAAATCATTTAAAATAGATAGTCCCGAGCTGTAAGAAGGCAAAGAGGCCATCTTTAAAAACAAAACACTGTCATTTGTGAGAACCAGACTTGCGGGCATTGGCGTGCTTTCTAAGACTCTCTAAGGGGCAGGGCTGAAAATGAAAAAGGGCACGTCCTCTATGGGCCCCTCAGGGGTCAAGAGGCTACAGTGCATGATGAATTATGACTTGAATTTTATTTTTATTTTTATACACACACACACACACACACACACACACACACACACACACACACACACACACACACACACACACACACACACAAAGGTAACTTGAGCTGCTCAAATGCCACACTGAAAAAGTTTTTGTTTTTCTGGTTTATATTTTCATATTTAAAGGTCACATATTATGCTAAATGCACTTTTTAAATGTGTTCTAACATATCCATGGGTCCACGGTGTGCCTAGAGACTGCCAAAATATAAAAAAAATAACAATCTCTCCTTTTCTCACTCTCCCCCTTTCTGAAACCCCCACCCCTCCCCCCCAATATACTCCGTTCAGAATTCTTGCAGTTTATGACGTCATAAACTGCACAGCCACATCCCCATATTTTCTTTATATGTCCATGCTTCCCCCCCACATTAGCAGTAGTCTATGATAACCCCACCCCCCCATTTCTTATTGGTCCACGGCCCCGAGATCCGATGGAAAATGTTCCGAGTGACAGCCATGTTGCTTTCCCCGCTAAGCGACAAGATACCCATAGTAGCCTACAGCCTGAATGTTACATACACCAACACAGAATGCTTTTGCTCATACTCCACTAATTTATCTTAACCACAGCAGTCTATGCCTCGTTTTTAATAACACAACGGATAGGAAGCTACTTGTGGGTTTTTTCAAACAGTGAAACTGAAAGAAATGTTTTTATTGGTATTTTTGCCTGACTGGTGTATAGCTATTTAGCTTTGGGACAAGCATTCAGCTTTTGCTCATAAAAACATAATTCTATTACCCACACCAGTCTGGAAATGCCTCATTTTTAACAGGACAAAGGATTGGAACTTAATAGTGTGGAAGTCAACTTTGAAGATATTTTTTTCACTGATTTGTGTGGTATTTTTAGCCGGTAGCTTCCGAGCTAGCTTCGAGACAAACATTCAGCTTTTGCTCATAAAAACATAATTCTATTACCCACACCAGTCTGGAAATGCCTCGTTTTTAACAGGACAAAGGAGATTTTAGTGGTATTTTTAGTTTATTTTATCGTCTGAGTCTTATTTTTAGCGTTAGCGCCCATGTAGCTTCGGTTGTAGCACCAAGTTTTGCTCATAACACGCTGTTTATATTCCCCACAGCAGTCTGAAAATGACTCGTTTTTAACATGACAAAGGATGGGAAGATATTCCTGTAGAAATCAAACTTTGAAGCTACTGTTTTCACTGGTTTTAATCATGTCAGGTCATGTCAAACTGTTCACAAAGTATGGCTTAGCTCCGGCCGGGTAAACAATGTGTTCGCAGTCACGCAGTGTCTCTCTAGTATCGCGAGAGCACGGCAGAGACGGTGGGAGAGCCCCATGGACATATAAAGAAAGCCCGGCAGAGAGGTGGGAGGGGCCAGCCAGATCGCACAAATATAGGTCATCCTGAGACCAGAGGACAATCAGGGTATAGAGGCTTGCTACAATAAATGATCTGAATGGGTTTTTCAGCAAACATCTAAAAAAATAAGTATTAGGAACTACTTAGACCATATAAAATTGACAGCAAAGTGCATAATATGTGAGCTTTAAGGATTTATCTTCTGTTTATAAGGAGAGTCACTAAGGCTGGGTATAGACACAAACAGGGACTAATATGAGAATATGTGGATGTCAGTGGCATGTCACATTTATTTTGAAAGCAAAATTTTTTAAAGTAAATGTCATGTCAATGGGGGATGGGAAAACACTGACTGGCATGTGTTGAAGATCCTCTTGTGCATGTGTGTGTGTTTTGGGCCTCTCTCTCTTTCTCTCTCTCTCTCTTTCTCTCTCTCTGTGCATAAAAACAAGAGTGTAAATGATAAATACCATCAACTAAGGATTGTTGTTCTTACTTAGAACTTTTTTATTCAATGTCTGGAATGTGAAATATCTGTGAGACATCTCGTTTTGAGTGTTGAAATTGCTGATGTGACTTCTAGAGTCCAAGGTAATACATTCAAGTCTCTCCTCTTGTTAGAGTATAGGCGTCAGAAAATGGACATAAGGTTAATATAAAACTCTGAAAAGCTGTGTTTCAATTCTTAATTATTTATTCAAACAGTTGTCAATGCTGACAAAATGCTGTTTTACCGAATATGGCCAAATGGAGACCTCTCCATAGTTGCATTTTTTCATTTTCATTTTTCAAAGTTCTGTTAAGGTTTTTATAATGTGAAAATGTCATCATCCCCCATCAATCGCTAAACCTGCTGTTTTATATTTCATTTATAAATATTAATTAAAATGCAACTTTTCACCCTTTGTTATACGTTTTATTGATAAAATAATTCAAATAATACGTTTGGTATACAAAATAAGCCCTTGTTATAGAAAGAGCTGTACTGTGTAAGTACAGCTTCATTTAGTATGACACATACTAAATTAAAACAGGCATTGTGAAAAACTTCCTTTGATTCCAGTGTTTTAAAATGTTGATATTATTTTATTTTCCTCCATTTCTATCCAACAGCCAGTTGACCCCAGAAGAATTGGCCCAAGTTCCACCTAACTCCACCTCCAATATCTTGAACCGTCTGATGGTCAGCTATGACCAAAGAATAAGGCCTAACTTTCAAGGTAATTAAACACTCTATTCAGGTAAGTGACAACAAACATTACATTTTTTCAAAAGATGAAAAACAAAAACATTCCCTTTAAATTTGCAGCATATATTTCTCATTATTTTATTACTTTTGGTTCAAATTAGCAGAATTTCACATTATAATTAGTATTTTCTGAAAAGGTCAGGTTTGTCTGACTCCACCTATTGCTGACCAACTTGCAAAATTACACTTTGCCTGAATCAAAACAATACTAATAAAGCTAAAACGGTACTGTAACCTCTGTTTTCTTACTGTTTAAGTTCAGCCTACTTTCTAACTGTTGACTTTCATAAATTAATATTAATAATACACATTTGTGTAACATCTTTCATACAAAAAATTCTGATCAAAATGCTTTACAAAAGGAAATTCCATATACCGACTGTATATTGCTTTGGACAAAATGACCTTCTAATTGAATAACTGTAAATATAAAATGTTCAACATATGCATGTCTCTAGACATCGGTTGTTGCAATTCCTTTCAACAACCATCACTGTTTCCCTGCATCTCTGACCCACACCAAGGGGTTGTCCGGGGGGCTTGGGCTGTACAACACAGACCTGAAACCCACATCAGAAATATTGTAAATCACAACAAGGCTTATCAACTAATCTTTCTTAACCCAGGTTTTAAGTTTGACACATTATTTGACTCAAAATGAACCCAACACGTGTTACTTACTTAAGTCAAGAGGAACAGGTTATAAGCTTTGAAGAATACAAATAGACATTACAGCAATAAAAGCAAAAGCAGCTAAAAGCAACGCTGCATATCAATATACTGTATCTGTTTTTCTTAAGGTACTTCTAGTGTGTAGCCTACCTCACGTGAAAACCACACATTGTAACACAGTCCAATAATGATGGATATGTGGGAATCAGTTTAGGTGAATTGGCCAATTCAAGCTGAAATTCATTTTAGTGATTGAACATTTTCTGTGATAAATACCAATACACTAATCAATTTCTAAGCCTTAGGCATTACACCTCCTTACAAAGGTGAAGTGTAGTGCAGCAATGTGCTTTCACCTGACATAAACCATTCCCAACTAGTTCATCTGAACAAACATGTACATGTTCACATCTCTCTCCCTTGACGTATGGTTTGTTTAGGTCTTAGGGTAGCTTTCTCTTAACACACTGCACCCTGCACCGCACACATTACTGATGTTACTGACTTACATGCATCACATTAACTTGAGTTACTTAACTTTTGTTAAATAAACTATTATTTATAAGCTAAACGTCATGTGTGGTCTCTTTGTCATTCCCTTGAGCCGGGATGTGACAAATGGACTGACAGCAACTACAACGTGCAAATAGCGCAGCCAACAGTTTTCTGTTTTCTGAATCAATAACTGAATGAATGCAGGTCCCCTTGGCAACAAACTGCAACATTTCACAATTTGCACTGCAGTAATTTTCAGACATGGTTCTGTTGACTAACTTAGGCTACACAGCATAATTGATCAAATATAACTATTTTTCCCAAGGTTAATAATCGCTCTTAGAGAATAGTATCAGGCCCACAAGACTTCCAAAGCAGTGGATTGGTTAGAGTGGTGCTTTTTAGACAATTTCAATCCCAAACTCTGAACACAACCTCATGGGAGCAGGTTAGGGGTGCAGCGTAAGTTACCATGGCTATCTAGCAAGTTTAAAACAGAGCCACATTTTTAACACTTGCAAACTCTGTAATTAGGCTCAAAGTACCTGGCTAACCCAATTCTTCATAGTACAGGCCTCTGGTAACCACTGAATGCTTACATCAGACCTCAGGCTAATGTCAGAGGGAAAGGCTTTATTAAACATGAGATCATATCTTCCAACAAAAACTATATTAAAACATCAAACAAATAAAAACATTTAAATCACATACGTACATTTCAAACAAACAGGCCGCTGTCAATGTAAAGTGACCGATCCACTACAATTTAGATTTAATAATGGACTTGGTATTATAATGTTCCCATTGGTTAAATTATCCATTATGACTCCTGTCAGAGCTACTGTACCTGTTGATTGTACAAAAGAAGAAAAAGGAAAGAAATCAAATGTTATTCAACCGTAGAGTTTTTGTTGGAGGGAAGAGTAAAAGAAGGGGAAGATGGGATGGAGGGAGGGAGGTGGACAGAAGATAAAGGGCACAAGAGGAGACAGAAAGAACACGAGGAGAGTGTTTGGTTGATTTACTCTGGAAAGCTTCAAGCCACAACCAGATGTCATCCCCACTTTCTCTCTCTCTCTCTCTCTCTCAGCTGCACGTGGCCATTGCCATAGCGATGGCTTGATTTACTTGTCTGCAATTGTTTTGCACTCTTAAGGGGAGAAGCTAAAAAGCGAATAGACAAAAAGCCAAATCGGATATATTTTCTTTGGTAAAAGACATCAATGTGTTTACAGAAAACAAAATGAGGCCTTCAAAGGGAATAACACAGTCCCTACAGTCGAACATGCTGGAGGTTCAAATATGTTTTGTGGTTGCTTTGCTGCCTCTGGCACAGGACTCCTTGACTGTGTGAATGAAATCATGAAATCGGGGGACTATCAAGGAATTTTGGAGCGCAGGTCATGGGTCCAGCAAGACAATGACCCAAAGCATACATAAAGAAGCACTCAGAAATTGTTTTAGAGAAAGTGATGGAGAGTTCAGAAGTGGCCAGCAATGAGTCCAGAACTGAATCCCATAGAACACCTGTGAGAAGATCTGAAAACAGCTGTTCGGAGAAGGCACCCTTCAAACCTGAGCGACCTGAAGCAGATGGCAAAGGAATAATGGTCCAAAATTCTAGTGGAGAGGTGTAGAACACATATTGATGGATACGGGAAGCCATTGTTTTCGGTAATTTTTTCTAAAGGTTGTGCAACCAATTATTAAGTTCAGGGTGCCAACACTTTTGTCCAGCACATTTTCTGAGTTTTGTGTAAAATTGTATCCGATTTGGCATTTTTGTATTTTCTTTTTTGGTGTTTTTCAGTTGTAAACAAATGTAATGCCAAAACAGTTGTTATTGCAATCATTTTCTGGGTGAGACAGTGCATTATCTGACAGAATTCCAGGGGTGCCAACACTTTTGTCCATGATTGTATGTTCAGATTACACTATTTTAGAAACTGTAGTGCAATGTAGGAATCACTGGAGTTTGGAATTAAGTTTATCTGCTCTGTGCGACCCCCCTCTTGACGAACAAAGTAACCTAACCACTGGTGAAACAGACTTTTTCAACCTTTTCAACATTGATGGACACTTAGGACCATATACTTTGAAGACATGGAAGAAGTGCCAACCATTTTGTTGTTGGCATAACTCAGCTCCCCCTTCCCACTCTAATTGAGTGTGATATGATACCTGATGATCGAGCAGAAATCCCGTCACCAGAAGTTGCTTATTACCACCCACATCTGAAGACAGTAGTGAGCAAAATTCAAGAAATCGATCCTGAAGCTGAAATTCTCCTCCTCCTTGGCAGAGACATTCTCCATGTCCACAAGGTCAGGGAACAGCATAATGGGCTCCACAATGACCATATGCTCAACGCCTTGACCTTGGGTGGGTCATTGTAGGAGAAGTGTGTCTTGGAGGGGCACATAAGCCAACCAGTATCTGCCAAATTAAGCAGGAACATTCAGGAAGAGCAGAATGTTCAGACAGAGGCCTACTGTGGACTCAGCTGAGATGCTTCTCAGTGCAGAGCCATTTGGCTGCCTGTAAAGCTAGCGTTAGTAGGCTAACGTGCTAGCGTTAGGGGATTACTGTCTACTTCAAAATACAGGTCATCTCACGTTTCACGTTACAATGGAGATAATGGCCACAGCTGGCTGTGACCTGTGACCATAGACCTATTGCCCGTGACTCGGCTTGGGCACACCAGGGCACACATGCACATTGGCACTATGCACCTTTGTCCGACATGCCTGCTATTATACTAGTAATAGTGGTTTGTGTCAGCTCCTTTTTTGAGAGGCCAATAATGAAAAGACCTGGGTCTCGATTAACCTTTCATGGAAAGATGCCACTCAAATTGTACCCCAAAATATTTAATCAATTTACATTGTAAAAAGTAACAGTAATAAGGTCCAATCTCGCTTTGACACGTATTACTTGATGTTAAGGAGTTGTATGGAGCCGGTGTAGTATTTTATACTGTGTCAGCCAGGTTTTTTTGCTGACTCATCAAGCCTATGTTAGGCAAAGAAGATAGCTGACTCTGCCTCTCTGGTCAACAACTGATTAAAATCTAACTTTGGTTAATGCTCTAGTTTCTTTTACAGGCTTAAAGAAGGTGTACTATGCTGTTTTATTGTGTCGTCTAGTCTCTGAGTTGCTCTTTAATGGATTTTTTTTCCTAATTTGTGGTGTATAATATAATACTTCCCCTAAGATACGTTTAGCTGCTAGCACCTGGGCTCCTATTAGCCAAAGCATATGATTAATATCTTTTCCATACTCATCAAACTATTCAGTTCCCAGGACACCCCACTTAAATGTGTACTTACAGTACATTAAATATATCACTAGATCTGCCTTAAAAAATCCATCTGTCTGATGCAGAAAACCCTGGTACACACCTTTGTCTCATCCAGACTTGATTATTGCAACACTGTGTTTCCCGGCCATTCATTTGTCACTTGTCTATAAATGACAACATGGAACATGATAAGTATAGTGCCAAATTGAATCAACTGTTGTCTGTTGTTTGTCTGTGTGTTTCAGGTATTCCAGTTAAGTCCAAAGTGAATATCTTCATCAACAGCTTTGGGTCCATCCAGGAGACTACAATGGTGACCCACGATTACACTTATTTTTCTTTTTAGTTTCCAATTCTGAATGATCTTTTATGTAGCACAACTACTGCTAGATACCACTAAGGTATGCAACATAATGTTTTTCACCCTTTCACATTGGTCAATATCATGGTAATGTCAGTAGCAGAGTGGGGAGTTTTTAAGAGTAGCAAAATAATTATCAGGAGCATGCAAATGTGGCAATTATTTACACTATGTCTCCCTGTACAGGACTACAGAGTGAACATCTTCCTTCGTCAGAGATGGAACGATCCTCGTCTACAACTTCCTACTGACTTCAAGAGTGACTCCCTGACCGTAGACCCCAACATGTTCCAGTGTCTGTGGAAACCCGACCTGTTCTTTGCCAATGAGAAAAATGCTAACTTCCACGATGTCACACAGGACAACATTCTGCTCTTCATCTTCAGAAACGGAGATATCTTGATCAGTATGAGGTACACAACTAAAATACAGAAATAGATATTGCACACAACTATTGGTGTATCACCGTACAATTCAACACATACATTCTCTTATCATCATTAAGTAAAATTTGAAACTAATTCATGACCAAATAATTGCAAAAATAAATCTAACTTCCTAACCTCCCGGCCGAATACTGTCTTAACCACTTATTTGACCAGTCACCTGAAATCTGCCATTTTTTGGTATAAATCTATGTGCTGCTGGTTTTCTATGGGTGTTAATGTTGATGAGTTTAAGGAGATTGATTTCAAGCTCATGAGCAATTAATTTATTTTAATTAATAGTATTATTAATAGGCTGATATACACAATAGGCGATTTATCATAGTTTATTGGGAGAAGCCAAGCAATTCCATGTAAAATCAGACATTCAGCACGACCATACAGCCTGAATAGAATGATCCTTGTTTCACAACCACATTTTGCAACTATTCAATCAACTGTGAGATTGGCAGTCGAATCAGGCTTCTTCTATCGAATTGTCGAATGGTAGATTATTCAGGGTCAGCCCTACTGTTTTTTACAAAACAAATGCTCCTTTATGTGTATATGCGACACGATAGGTAATACAATTGCGATTTAAATGAATGTAAATGTAAAATCTTTCAGTGTCTCTGACGGCCTAGACGGCCCTGGTAATTCCATCCTGGAAAACAATATAGAGAAGGTTTCAGAGTAGAAAGTACATTTATAATTCAAAAAGGTTTTTCCTTTAATGGTTCCATTTCTGTAGTTTCTCTCAACGATCCTGTGTGTGTGTGTGTGTGTGTGTGCGCGTGCGCGTGTGTAGGCTGTCGGTGACGCTGTCTTGTCCCTTGGATCTTCAACTTTTCCCAATGGACACACAGCGGTGTAAGATGCAGCTGGAGAGCTGTGAGTACACACATAATTACATGCACTGACACAGCTGCTAACAAGACTGATTAAAGTCCACTGTTATTATGTACATGTCACTACATTTATATATTTAGAGTTGAGCAAAAACTGAAATCTGGCTTATGTAAACAGTCAAGTAGGTTCTGATATTGTCTCTCTTTAACCTCTGTTCATGGTCTCCACTAACTCCTGAGAAAAAAACATATGGCTCTTTAGCTACTAAATGTTTGACTACTTCCACCAGTTACTATCACTTTGTCAGTCTGCTCTGTGGGGAGAGGTTTGGATCTGAGTGTTCCTCTGTAAACAGCTGCCTGCTGCTGTTGGAAACAAAGTGGATGAGAGCAGTGATATCATAAATGATTCATACAGATTTTAATTTTTTATGTTTTAGTCGGCTATACCACCAGTGATCTGGTATTCATGTGGCAGTCTGATCCAGTTCAGATGGATGAGATTGCTCTCCCTCAGTTCGACATCAAACAAGAGGACATCATATATGGAAACTGCACAAAGTACTACCAAGGAACAGGTGAGTGATAATAATAATTGTATAATCTTAACTACATCATTAACAAGGCCACTACTAGCAAATTACCAAGTTACAACTACCACCAGAGCAATCAGTAAATTCGATTCTATTTCTCTTTGGGTTACATAATATTTCACAAAAGATTCCCTGTCATTTGTTAATATAGTAATTTTCCAGTTATAAAAACATCCTCATAGTAAAAGAAATGCAAAAAATTATGTTGTGTTTAATGTAAAACATTTCACATCGATAAAGAGTCAGGCCAGCTCATAGAAAAAGGTTCACATGTGTACTTAACTTGCCCCCGGTGCAGGGTAAGTTGTGCCTTTGGAGAGAATACCTTGGGGTAAATTTTGCCATTAATATATATCTCAAAAACTGTAATGTTTACAAGAATGATTTTTAAGCCCCTCTACAGCCGGGGTGTGAGCTAAAGATTGGCCTCAGGTTTACAGGATGAATGAATGGGTGGTCTCGCAGTTTTATTATCTGTTTTAATAATACTCACCAAGCAGAGTTATTTTTGTTGCACTTCGTAATCAATTCTTTTAAAATGTTGTGTTCTACTTGATTTGCATTTTAACTCAGTGCATATCATTTCCTCATTGTAAATCACTCTGAGCTGCATTTTTAATCTATAACAGGAGCTATTCACATAGTTGTATCATATTACTACTACAACTACAACTTCCTATAATAATAATCAATGTAATAATAAAAATGCCAATTCCATGACAGACAAGGCTGGTAAAAGTACTCTGCATAGGATTAGTCTTATCAAAATGCAGAGACAAAGAGGAAAGAAACAAATGTGTTCTAATCTGTTTAATACTACTCACAAAGCAGAGTTCTTCGAATGTAGAAAGATAGATAAATAAAGTTAAACTATTCAAGATAGCACTTTTTAGACTTAAAGTTGCCTTTGAGATCTTCAATCAAGGAGAGATGGGTCTTGGATTAAACTTGACTTCCTCTTCCTGGTATATTTTCACTTCCCCCCAAAAAAACTGCCACTTCTTGTCGTCTTTTGGTTTTGTGGTTTTGTAAAACTCACTCCCTTTACTTTATCTTGTCATAAAGGTCAGGTTCCAACACGTAAAGAACACAATCACTAGTTCACATGTTGGGAGATGTACATCTTTCAACCCAAGATAAACCTTTTAAAAAATATGAAATATCAGACTACATTTCTCAAAACAACTTAAATCAAAAAGCCTTTTTTTCTTCAGTTGACAAACATAACTAAACAAAACTTTCCGCTGGTCCTTGTATTTCCATTCATCTAACAGTCAACCTTATTTCATTTATAACACATTTAAATCCACATTTAACAAATCTAACAATGTGTAAATACTGTACCTAATAAAGATCTACCTCAGTCTGCTGTTGAAGTTGGTATAGTAGTTTATTTTTTATTCATTTTTAAACAGAGCATGATAGTTACATTTTCTTGGTGCTGTTATTTGATATGGTACCTGGCACATTACTGCCACCACATGTTAAATAGGGAAACCGTTTGAAACCCAGGGATGTAACTGTAAATCCTTTAATTTGAAAGACATCACTATCAGCAGGAATATCTTGTCCAATTCAAGGTACAAACAAAAGTCAGATCTGCTCATCAATGTATATCATCACAACAGGTTAAAAATGACAGTGGGTACTTTCAAGTGAGACAATATAGTTTTTTATTATTCTTAAAGATACTGTAGGTTTGGCTTGGTGACCTCATGTTATTCACAGCTCAACTCTGACCAACTAAACCTTACTTCTACAGCCTGAGTAAAAGTGTAATCAACTAGAATAACTGAAAACGCCTACAAGTATGATTAATCTTTCAGATTGACAGGAGAGATGATCAGAGGGGCAGAGGTTTTTCCTTTGGTATTAAGACCGGGACTGAAGTATGGGTAGAGTTTCTCCGTGAAGGAACTGTGTGTAAAGGAGTAGAGAAGATCTGCAGTATCTGCATCATAAAAGGAGACCAGACCCTCCTCATTATCCACAAACACTCCAATCATCTCAGGAGGCGACTTCAGAGAGAAAGGAACAGGCGGACTTTCATTAGCTTTGTATTCATCCCCATCCCTCAACCACATTGTCCTGAAACCTATTTCAGGGACCAGTGTGATGTCTCCCTTTCTTTCAATCGACTCTTTGGCTACTCCTAAGACCCACTTAGTCTTTCCTTTAACCTGAACCTCATAGTAAAATTTTATCTTAAAGAAACCCTGCTTTCCTAAGATGCTCGACCTTGTATTAAATCTCTTAGGGTTGCCCAGCAGTCTCTTCCTCCCATCACAACAATGAACCTGTTTCCCATCATCAGACAGGATGAGTTTAGGATGTGCTGTATCAGGATCCATATATAAGTCACATCGACTGCAAACTGCTGGGCCACCATTAACTTTTTCCCCAAGTTGGTCCCTGTAACCAACTTCCTGTCGCAGAAAATGAATAAACGAGCCGTTTTTCGTTTCAGTTTTGTTTAGATGCGTTTGTCCCTTTTCGACCCTGATAAAGAAAAACACCTCATATTTAAATTTTCCTTTTTGTATTTGGTAATCCATACTTGTCCATTCAATAATACTCCTCCTCTGTTCTTTTCTAGGATACTACACCTGCGTTGAAGTCATTTTTACATTGCGTCGGCAGGTTGGGTTCTACCTGATGGGAGTTTATGCTCCAACGCTGTTGCTTGTTGTTCTTTCCTGGTTATCATTCTGGATCAATCCTGATGCTTCAGCTGCCAGGGTGCCATTGGGTGAGTTCCACAAATTTACATTTTACAAACGCTAACTGCACATCATTGCACCAATGTGTATGAATTGAGGGCACCTTTGAACAGAATGTCCATAAACTGTGTGCATCAACACACTTAGGCAGCCATACCAGGCCCTATCTGGGATTTTTTTTATTGTTGTAGGAAGTTTAATTTTTCCCTCTTCTGGCGCTGTTGCATTGTAAGTGGAAACACATTTAAAGATTTATCTGGTATAAGGAAAATCCCCTCGACAACCTAAAATGGGCTCTTTTATCTGACACTATTCATTTCAGAACCTTTTTGTTACGTAAAGTGTTACCAGGTCTGCCTTAGTGTGATGACTTACATGTAAAAGTGACTCAGGCTCCTTAATGAGACACCAGACCAACACTTTAAACAGCCATCCTATTTACTTAACGAGGTTCATGTCTGAAAGAGGCTTTAGCCAAGTCCATTATCACGCAAAGGCTTTTCAGAGCGAACCGCGTCCTGCCATGTCTGGATGGATGAAGGAGTCCTTAATCTAATAGGCCAGCCAGTCACTCTGAAGACCCTGTGGTCCCTCATCTCGGTCAATGTTAAAATATAGGACAGCACAGTCACTGCACATCTTCCACTGCACGCTGAAAAGAGCTTCTTATCCCGGACACCTCATGTTAGCACTTGCTTTTTAATTTTTCTTATGAACACTTTCTAAGCACATGTTGTGTAGCAGTAAATGCAATAATAGTTGTTTGCTTTGGAAGAATGCAATTGCAAGGTATGATGCCAATCGAGCTCAATATGAACGCAAATACTGTATGTCAAATGGTTCTGGCAAATGAATGTAATGTAATCGGACATGTTATGGACAGAAATGGTTAATACAACCAAAAACAGATTATAATGTTTAACTCACAAACACTCTACAATAGAATGTATTATAACTATGTAGGCTAGATTCAAATTGTATATATAGTGGAAACATATCTGGAAATAATCATTCACATAATATGTGGTATAATGTGTGTGTTTCTAGGTATTTTATCAGTGCTCTCTCTGTCCAGTGAGAGTATGACCTTGGCAGCAGACCTACCAAAGGTTTCCTACGTGAAGGCCATTGATATCTGGCTTATTGCGTGTCTACTTTTTGGCTTTTCATCACTTATTGAATATGCTGTGGTACAGGTGAGTACACACACACACACACACACACACACACACACACACACACACACACACACACACACACACACACACACACACACACACACACACACACACACACACACACACACACACACAAACTTATCATTGATTCAGGTCATATTTAACTTAACATTAGGAGGGCTAGACAGGTTGGAGTAATTACATGTCTTTCAAACAAATACTTTGTTGATGAGAGGTACTTGATTGTATGAGTGTGTTTGTATGAAATGGAAACATGAACAGGTGTGAATGGTGTCACTTGAATGGGCAAGACAGATTTTAGGTGAAGAGTTAGGTTTGGTGGGAAACGTTAGGGTAAGGTGATTACAATGTGATCGCAGGCAGCAACAGGACGGTTGGGTAAAGGGTAAAGTTCAAGTAAGTATTCACTATGATAAGTGAACTGCGAGGAGCGAAACAATCTTAGGTAAATCCCGATTTGGTAACACTTTACAATAAGGTACACAAAAGTGAGTAGTTACTGAGGAATGGATGAGGAACGAATGGTAAGTTAATGAGTATGTACTGAGCGAGTGTGATTCAAGTACTATTGATTAGTTACTGTAAACAGACTGGGAGATACTGTATTAATGAAGCATTAGGTAATGGAAGGTTAATGAGTAGGTACTGAGAAACTGATTCTAGCACTGTTTAGTTACTGGTTAACAGACTGGGAAATACTGTATCAATTAATAAGCAATTAATTATAAGCATTAGGTAATGATACGTTAATGAGTAGTTGTTTTGGCATGATTTCTAATGGTAACAGTAATGACCTGAATCTCCTATACTGATTCGGGGTGAGAAAATATGATGATGAAGTTCAACAGCTTTTTCTTTCCTAAAATAAAGTACCTTGCGTGCAGCAAATTGCGTACATGACATCCACAAAATGCATTCTCTTTCTCGCTGTCTCAACCCCATCCTCTCTTTCTCTCTCTCCCCCCACTCCCTCCCTCTCTCTCTCTCTTCCTCTCTCTCTCTGTAGGTGATGTTGAACAGTCCCAAACGGATTGAGGAGGAGAAAGCCAAAATGGCAGAGAAAGAAAAAGCTTTGCTAGAGAAAGAAGGACAGGCTGCAAATAAAAACAACAACACAGTGAATGGGACAGGTGGAACGCCCATACATGTCAACACTCTGCAGGTAGATACAATGTGATCAAATTGACTACCATTTTTGTCGCTTACATTATTTATAAGGCTGTCAAACGATTACAAATTTTAATCAGATTAATCATTGTCTTTTGAAATATGCCCGAAAAAGTATAATTTTCTTTGTAGTATATTGTTGTAGGAACGGAAAGATGAATGACAGAAGGTGGATATAAACATTTAACATTAGTTTTTTTAATCATGGCAAATCCAAAGGATGGTGTACTGTTAATACTGAAAAATAAAATAAAATCTAACTAAAATATACCACACCATGATTCAATTTGATATAGCCTGGTCCAACCAGACCATCGTATTTCATTTAATTTGTACAGAAGGTCTGGAACTGCTGTAATTGGCAAAAGTTCACTCACTTGGAGGCGGGTGTCTGTTGAAGTTTAAAACTATTGGATCTGCTCAGTGCCACTCTGGATTAGCCAACCAATCGCATATCGTTTGGTCGTGACGTATGTCATGAGCCGGCTTCTGACGGTGCGTTCCAGTTGTACAGGGAACTCGGAAATTTCCGACTTCACAACATATTGTAGTCTATGGATCTACCTGGCAACGGTAACTTGCTAGAGCCTAACGTTTAGTTATGTGGATGAGAAAGGTTGTAGGCGTCCATACTTTCGCGAGCAGATGGAATTGGAACACAGACAGGTCGGAATTCGGAACTACCAAGTCGGAAATTTTCGAGTTCCGAGTATAAAGGAACGCAGCATTCAACTGAAACTGGAGCGCGACTTCGACATCATCGTTTTGAGCCACTCGCTCTGTTCGCTGATTAGACAGCCAAAAGTCTGGCTATAGAAGGAACCCATGAATACACTTCAGCCCAAGACTGACTACTGAAGTGAAATGAAAATTGAGCGGAAGTAGGTAGGCGGGCGGAGCCAGGCTATCTTTGCTATTCTCTGTGCAAATATATATAATGGCATTTATTTGGTGTTCTACACCAGAATCAATGGAAAAATCAGGGTGTTTTCATATGGGTGCATGACATTAAATTCAATCATTTCTGGTCAAGTTTTGCATTCCTGCATACAACTTGATTGTAGTCCGCGGTGTGTGTGTGTGTGTGTGTGTGTGTGTATTTGCGCGTGTCTGTGTGTGTGTACAGTTTGCGAGTGGGCCCACGTTCTGGGGGACACACGTGGCCACTAGCAGGTCAAAACAAAAACACGCTGCTACGTTCCGCCGGCATCGCCATTGTGCCCAGTAGGCTACAGATCCTAGGTCAGCCATAAAGTGACGACTAGTGCAGAGCGGGTCGGATTTATTGGGCGGGTCATTCTGTGCATGCGTTAATTGCGTTCAAAAAATGTATGCATTAATTCCAGAAATTAATCACACTGCATTAATGTGTTTATTTTGACAGCCCTAATTATTTTAATCAGCATGGATGCATCATTGAAGATCTGATTGATGTTCTTGTCGAAGCATGTCTCCTGAAGTTTGTGGTTGTGGGACACGGCCCTTATATAAACATAAGGCATTGGCTGAAAATAATTACAGCACAAATTCTCCTGTACACTAGAACGTAAAAGAAAATCAAATTTTCAGGTTCTTTCACCTTGAAGTAATCTCATCACTGCTGATGACCTTTTTTCAGCTTTAGTGTTCAACCTTCCAGAGAAAGAGCACAGGGCTATTTCCCATGGGAGAGCGAGGTAATGCGTCGTGAGGTCATGCAGTATTGCCTCATCATTCTAGGTTTAAACACGCTGGTTTAAAAGGTTTCCTAACTGAGATGGTTTTCACTTCCTGGCTCCTAAAGACATGCAGGTTAATGGGTGACTCTAAATTACATGGTCTCTACATGTCAGTACTGGGATTGATTGGCAACCTGAATCTTCTTTTACACCATGAGTGACAATATCAAAATACTTTAAAGGTTCCAGGGGAGGGGGATTAGACAATTTTTTTTTTTTTTTTTTACATTACGCAGAGGTCTACAAAATATATTTTCTCTACTTATTCTTAGTAATTCTATCATCATAACTCAAAACAAAATCATTTTGAGGAATATGTTTGTAAACCAAACTGTGGGCCCTGCTGCTGTAAACAACAACAACAGTGAAACAGTATCTTTTAAATGTAGCTTTCTTACTTCAGGACAGTGTTTCAGGGATCCAATTTTCCTGTGAGGAAGAATATTTATTCAGTTATTTAGAATACACCTTAAAAGATGTTTCACTTCTCTGACACAGCTGAAGTTACATGGTGCACCTTTTAATCTATTGGTCTCTGTCTCTTAGCAGGTGGTGGAAACTCGCGGTAAGAAAGTTTGCACCTCCAAGTCTGACCTTCGCTCCAATGATTTCAGCATCGTGGGATCATTACCTCGAGACTTTGAACTTTCCAACTTTGACTGTTATGGTAAACCAGTGGAAGTATTAGGGGGCTCCAAGTCCCAGAGCAAAGACAAGAAGAAACCCCCACCACCCAAACCTGTCATCCCCGCCGCCGCCAAACGCGTTGACCTCTATGCAAGAGCCCTCTTCCCCTTCTCCTTCCTCTTCTTCAATGTGGTCTACTGGTCTGTCTATCTGTGAGAGAGGGAGAGGGTGGAAATCAAGTGGTTTGTTATATTAGGGATGCACGATATTGTTTGCCCGTTATCGGTATCGGAAGATATTGTCTTTTAAATGAAATATCGGATTTCGGAAAAAAATTGCTGATACAACTAACAGATAATTATACTGCTGCTGCTTCATCAAATACGTCAATCTTGAGCAGAGCGAGGGAGGGGCTCAAAATGTTTTACATAATGTAAATTTAAGTATTTTTATTATTTTACATAAAATAAAATAAAAATTACAATAAAAAATATCAAATTAGATAATTTTAAGCTCTGTATTTTATGTCTGCATTTTGCCATTGGGCCAACACGATAAGAGTATGCAAAATAATAATATGTTAATTCCTCGACAGAAGAGACTTGATATCTGCGGAAAAAAGAGATTATATATATCGGTATCAATATCCGTTATCGGCCGAATGAGTTTAACGATATCGGTGAATCGGATATCGGCAAAAAAATTATCGTGCACCCCTACTTTGAATGCTGTCATTGGTAACAGTACTGATCCTGACTTCTCCGGGGCCTTAAGCACAACTCTGCCAACTGGCCCTCTCTGCCTGACCTTTGAGCCATGTTAACTATATATGTCATGCCACACAGTCACACCTCACACCCCAGTGCTTCCACTACAATCCTCTCTCCTTTAACAGTTTATACCACGTCTGTCGGTTGAAGAACAAAGTAGAGCCATAGAAAACAGAATGAGCTATAATTTATTAAATGGGATATTTTCTATAGAATATTGAGATATGTGAATATTAATATTATTATTATTAAATAAGAAATTGTACAAAAATATAAGAAAATATATCACTGGTGGTATAATGGCCTAATAATTAATCCAGTCCTTACAATATATAATTTGCTTTGGCTATACAATGTAAAGGTACGCCTCTAGGCTATGGCTGCTGCTAAATGTCTCCAAATAAAATAAATCCTAAACAGCTATGTAAACAACTTTGGTTATACATTTTCAATGTAAAATACTATATATACTATGGCTTGACTGAATACATGATGGTTATTCACTGAGAGATTGCCCAGTATGCCCAGCTTAATGAATTGTTTGCATAATAGATGACCTTAAATGTCTAACTTTTAGAAAGTTATATTTATATTGCTACAACGGCATATCCTCATCATTAAGAATCCCCATTCATAATGGTCCACATCATCATCATATGCATTTTAATTTTATACATTATAAAGGAATGTAGTGGTTTGTTTTAGAAATGTTTCAGTTACAGTAAGCCTAAAAAATGTTTTGCCCAGAAAATATTTACATGAAAACATGAAAAATATAGTCTGGAAAGGCCACTTCAAACAAGAAACTGATCAGATGTTATGCAATAGCTACTACTGTATGAAATATAATTTTTTTAATTTTCCTTTTTACATTTTATATTGACATTTTCCCAGTTACACTTTTATTTTATAATACTCTACCCCTTTTCTCCACAATCCTTTTCATTCTTTCCCTTTAACCAAATACATGTCCCTAGACTCTTTAGACTTGAAACTGCTACTGAATTGAACAAGCTAGCTCCTGCTAAACAGCAAAAATTCCAAAATAACTAACTAGTAAATACTATTTTATAGGCTAAATGTCATCACATCATTAAGGCTTGTTGCAAAGTGAGAAATTAAAGGTTAAAGTCAAGCCATAGTAATAATCATTGTATTGAGTGTTGTATTGTGGCTTTCATTTCATCTCCCAGATGCTACAGAGTGTGAACTACATTTTTCAGCTTAGAGGGTGGACTCAGTTGCAGAGGACACATCTTGCTTTGTTACTGTCTGAGAGCCTGTCTTCACTTATTTACATGTGCTGTGTATGTGGATATGAAATCTGGATCATCTAACCACAGGCCTTTGTATTGACATCTGGAAATAATTCTTTATTCTGATAAAAGTGTTCTCGATCCTTAAACAAGTGCTGTGGGAAAGCAGAGCTGGTGGGTGTGTCAGCAAACATGGTGCATCCTGGTTGATGGGTAGAACCTTTTGAGTCTTTGGGGGATTTTCTTTCTTTAAGGTCACATATTATGCTAATTGTTTAGGCCACCCTTTATAGGTCTCACAGTACCATTGCTAAATCTCCTTTTTTTCAGCCTCTGCCTGAAATGCTTTGTCTGAGAACCTGTCACTTTAAGCTACGCCTTCCAAAAAGCCCAGTCTGCTCTGATTGGCCTTGAAACTGCCAGTTAGATTCAGGGGTGTCTGGGGGCATGGCGTCATCACAGGTGGAGCTAGTGCATGCCCTGCATTCCAAATTGCATGTTTTCTGCTATTTAGTATGGTACAAAAAGATGTAGGATGTCCCAATTCTTGTGGTCAATTTAATATGCTAAAAAATACCCAGATGTCTACTAGGCCGAGATTTTCAGTGTTGAAAACAGCATTCTATTTCGGCGATTCTGACCCACAATCCAGTGCGCACCAGAAGTGATGTCACATCGACGGAGCTTCCATATGAAAACAACCGGGGATGCGAAGGCTATAGAAGCAAGAGGCAAGATCAAGGCGCAATGTTATGATGAAATACAAGTACATACAAGTAAAAGTATGTCCCAACTGCATCCTGACTGGGTTCTTTTTATGGTCAGATGTAGTATGTAGATTAGAAAAAAGATAGTATGCGATTTGGAACTCAGGGTTAGTTAAGTTGGTAAAAAGGGGACGTGGCATCTCACCTTATGGCGACATAAGGAGAGAGAAATCTGACTGGGGTTTTTCAACACAGGTTATCAGAAATATAGAGGTGGAGAAACAGAGAGAGGATTGTTTTGGTCATACTTTGGGATTGTGTTGACACACAGCCATATTAATGTTGAAAAACTCTGAAAAGTTCATATTGCATGATAGGTGACCTTTAAGAATATTACCAAACTGTTTTATATAATATTACCAACTGATCACAATGGAAGCCAGACCACCACAACCAGAGGTCTGTCTGATTGGATTCAGACTACACAGCACATGTCTGCATAGGTGAAAACAGGGTCTTAAACTCCACTAGTTTGTGCCGAGTCTTATCCAATTATAAATGCAAAAGTGTTGTCAGAGGCAATGGTCCAGATGCAATGAAACATGCAAATCTGGATAAAGATGCGTGCTCTCAGGCAGTTTCTCCTCAAAAGTTGTTGCACACACGAAAAGCATAAAGCCTGAAACACACATCCTGCATCTACCTCTGGAGCGCGTCTGTTACTGCTGCCTCTCTCTCGCTGCTTTCGCCCACACATGGAACGTCTCAGCTGCTGCTGCTGCTTCTAAAAGCCCTGTATTTCTACATAGAGTTTTCATAGATATTTCACATTAATATGAAGTTGTTTCATGTCATTTTATAACGCATATATTTAATATTTTGTTTCGACAGTAATCCGTGTGCCTCATTGCCTTTAAAAAAAGTGTATTCCCTCCAAATTTTCGCTTGTGGGAATTTTTATTTTGAAAGAGGCAAACCGCGAAATCGTAAAACAACAGTGAATGCTGCTTGTATGACTCAAAAGAGTATTTCTCTATCAGTTAAAGCAGAGAGACCCGAGAGAGATGCGCATCTATCTGAAAAAATAGGCTCCGCCTCCTGAGGTAAAGTGGAGCGTCGCAGCAGACGCGCCTCCGACGGGCGTCGGAGGTTGAATGTCTGGCCGCTGTAGTTTGTTAACACCGTTGCCGGTAAAATAAGTCAGACACAAATGCGCAGTAGACATTGGATGTGTGTCCCAGGGGTAAGAATGAGTTGTGCAGAGACAGGAGTTCAGATCCTTTCTACTTTGCCTCCACACATTCTATCCATACAGAAGTATCAGCATTACCTAGTGAAGTGAAACCAGGTAATGCTGCACTTCACTGAAGCTATTGTGCTCAATGGTCTTCTCTGGAGCGCCAAGAACATAGAAATAAATGATTATGAGCATTCTTACTATGGTGATGAATAGGATTTAAATGTATGTTGTACTGTCATACTTTGCAGGTAGTCACAGTCCAGTGGTTTTGGTCACACCACAGTTTGATTGACAGCCTTTATGCCTAAATGAACCAAACCTAATGGCTTCTTAGTCGGCCCATTTGTCTGCATATTATTATGAACAAAACATGGCACGCATCAAGTTTTAGTAGCTAGTCCATATACGTCAATCCTCTTGCAACAATTCTTGAACATGTTCTTGAGTTAATGCATGAGTAGCTGTCCAAGGATCATTCAAGTTTTACACATGTGTGTTGATGTTTTTTTAATGCTCAGATTCATGCTAATACATACCTCTTGCCATATTGTGTATCAGAGCTCACTCCATAACTGCTATTATTATGCAATAAGCTGTATTACAATGTGTTAAGATACAGCTAAGCTTGGCAGCCAGCTGCTCTGATATGTATGCTATGCCCTTTCTTGAAATATAGTGCTATGTTATGAAAAGACAGCCTTAGGACAGGCAAAGTAATTTGAAATGATTGATTTTCAAAAAGTAAAATAAAAATGTATTTTCCTCTGGAACAGTTGTGTGATATATTAATTTGTAATCATAAATTCAGTCCCAATAGAGGACAAAAAATTACTGAATCTTTATTTATTATATTATTGCAGGATTAATGCATTCAGACATATTGTGAAATTTTTGGAACTATATGAAGAAAAAAAATACAACCTGGTTTAATCTTTGTGGCTTATTTTGAAAAAGCTTTTGATAACTGTGTAAGTTATCTATGGACTTGAAGGGGTTTTTCAATACACATTGCAATCACATTTCCATGGAACTTGCATTTTCATTTATGTAAAGAAGTATTAAACACAACAAATGGAAATAAAATTTGAAAAATAGTATAATACTAAAATACATCAGCGATGAGATCCTCAGCCCACCGAACTGCAACCCCTCCCCACCACGACTACGCCTTGATATCCTGTCCATGAATATCACAAACAGGATTGGTGATAAAGGGCAGCCCTGGCGGAGGCCAACCCCCACAGGAAACGAGTCCGACTTACTAACGAGAACCTGGACATAGCTCTCGCCTGAGAAGGGACCCCCTCACCCCATACTCCCGCAGCACCCCCCACAGTATCTCCCGAGGAACCCGGTCATACGCCTTTTCCAAATCCACACAACACATGTAGACCGGATGAGCATACTCTCAAGCCCCCTCTAGGATCCTTGCAAGAGTGAAAAGCTGTTCCGTTTTTCCACAGCCAAGACGGAAACCGCATTGTTACTCTTTGTTACGGGCCGACCATCCCAGGCTTGTTAATCGGCCCATAAGCATTGAATAAACAAGACAAAGAAACCAGTTAACGCTTAAACCATAAACCATAATATAATGTTTATTAAATTAATCCCTAAAACTTACGTCCTTGGAGGGCTGTGAAAGTAAAAGCGCATAACACTCTTCAATCCGAGGTTCGACTATCGGCCGGACCCTTCTTTCCAGCACCTTAGATTAGACTTTGCTAGGGAGGCTGGGGAAGTGTAGTACCCCGCTAGTTTGCCGATACTCCCAGTTCCCCCTTTTTGAAGATAGGAACCACGACCCCGTTCTGCCACTCCTTCGGCACTGTACCCGACTTCCACGCAATGTTGAAGAGACTTGTCATCCAAGACAGTCCCTCCACACCCATTGCTTTTAGCCTTTCTGGATGGATCTCATCAACCCCCGGGACTTTGCCACCGTGGAGTTGTTTGACTATCTCAGTGACTTCCACCAGGGAAATTGACGATGATCCCCCATCAGCCTTAAGCTCTGCTTTCAACATAGAGGGCATGTTAGTCGGATTCAGGGGTTCCTTAAAGTGCTCCTTCCACCGGCCGATTACCTCCTCAGTTGAGGTCAACAGCGTCCCATCCTAACTGTTCACAGCTTGGATGGATCCCCCTCCTGAGGTACCTAAAGTCCTTCTCCATGGTTTCTCTGAACTTCTCCCACACCGACTGCTTTGCCTCTGACACGGCAGAGGCTGCAGTCCATCGGGCCTGTTGGTCCCTTGCAAGAGCCTCTGGAGTCCCCGGGATAACATATCCCGGAAGCACTCCTTCTTCAGTTGGACGGCTTCCTTGACCACCGAGGTCCAGCATGGTGTTCGAGGGTTACCGCCCCTTGAGGCACCTACGACCTTGAGACCACAGCTCCCTACCGCGGCTTTAGCAATGGAAGTTTTGAACATTGACCACTGGGGTTCAATGCCCCCAGCCTCTACAGGGATGCCAGAAAAGCTCAGCCGGAAGTGTGAGTTGAAGATCTCTCGAACAGGGGCCTCCTCCAGACATCCCAGTTCAGCTGCACTACCCGTTTGGGCTTACCAGGTCTGTCCAGAGTCTTCCCCCACCCTCTGACCCAACTCACAACCAGATGGTGATCAGTTTACAGCTCTGCCCCTCTCTTTACCCGAGTGTCCAAAACATGCCTCAGATCAGATGATACAATCACAAAATAGATCATCGACCTTTGGCCTAGGGTGCTCTGGTACCATGTACACTTATGAGCATCCTAATGTTCGAACATGGCGTTCGTTATAGACAAAACATGACCAGCACAGAAGTCTAACAACAAACGACCACTTGTGTTCAGATCGATGAGGCCGTTCCTCCCAATCACGCCTCTCCAGGTGTCTCCATCATTGTCCACGTGCGCGTTAAAGTCTCCCAGCAGAACTATGGAGTCCCCTACTGGAGCCCCATGCAGGACACCGTTCAGGGTCTCCAAGAAGGCTGAATACTCTGAAATGCTGTTAGGTGCATACGCATAGACAACAGTCAGAGTCTTCCCCCCCCCACAACCCGGAGGCGTAGGGAGGCGACCCTCTTGTCCACCGGGGTAAACTCCATCGTAGTAGCGCTCAGCCGGGGGCTCATGAGAACCCCCACACCGGCCCGGCGCCTCACACCTTGGCAACTCCAGAGAAAAATAGAGTCCAGCCAGATCTACAGCCAAATCTACTATGGAATGGTTCAAATCAAAGCATAGCCATGTGTTAGAATGGCCCAGTCAAAGTCCAGACCTCAATACAATTGAGAATATCTGGAAAGACTTGAAAATTGCTGTTGACAGACGCTCTCCATCCAATCTGATGCTGAATCTGAAGCTTGAGCTATTTTGCAAAGAAGAATGGGCAAAAATATCAGTCTCTAGATGGGCAAAGCTGGCGGAGACATGCCCCAATAGACTTGCAGCTGTTATTGCAGCGATAGGTGGTTCTACAACGTATTGACTCAGGGGGGCTGAATAGTTTTTTATTTCTAAAAAAAATTAAAACCATATTTCATTTTCATTCCACTTCACAATGATGCACCACTTTGTGTTGGTCTATCACATGAAATCCCAGTAAAATAAATGTACGTGTGTGTTTTTAATGTGACAAAATGTGTAAAATTCCAAGGGGTATGAATACTTTTGCAAGGCACTGTATAATAAAATAGTTTTCGATTTCATATGGAATAATAAACAGGAAAAAATGTAACTGAAATATTTATACAATGGTTTAGACCAAGGAGGGGTTCAGTTAATTAATCTTAATGCATTAAACCAGTCCTTAAAAAGCATCATAGTTACAGAACATATACTGGAATCCTGAGTGGAGTTCCTCACAACTAATTAATGATATCCACTCAATATTTAATTTTAAAATATTCCCATTTGTTCAGATTTCCGAAACACACTTTCAATGTTTCAAAAGATCTTTACTAATTTATTACCTTTTTTCTTATGAACTATTTTGTGAAATATTCGGGGTAATTTATTCAAAATGTTGAGATAATCAATTGGTAGCTGCAATACCTGTAGCATGGAAGAAAATGGTGAAAATGGAGGAAAACGATTTGTGTGTAGACCTTCCACAAAAAAACTGTCTTTGGTTGAAAAGGAAAAAGATAAATGTATATATACAGTCAAGCCCAAAATTATTCATACCCCTGGCAAATTTTGACTTAAAGTTACTTTTATTCAACCAGCAAGTTTCTTCTTGATTGGATATGACACAGGCTTCTCCCAGAAGCTTCTTTGCACTGATGGTCTTGTTTGCTGTTAAAGGTAATTTGTGATCATCAGAGGGAAAATGAGACTGTTTTAAAGATATTTAAAAGTTCCTCGTAGCCGCTTTAAAAACAGGATGTCCGATAGTTTTTTTGTTATTTTATTAGGCAAGATATTTATTTCTCTCCTGTCTGTATGTTTCAATGTAGATGTAATAATAAAAAAAGCACTAGTGAAAATAATTATTTGAAAGCAGCAATGTGGTTCTCCTGCCTCAACACAGAAGTAGTTGTAGAAAAATATTCTTGACACGATTTGAAAGGATATGAAAAGACACAATTCTCCATTGGCAATTTGTTAATATCTAACAAATTGTGCATAAATGAGCATCTCTGTAAAAACCAAAAATCTGAATGTTGGATAAAGCCAGAGTTAAAATCTTTATTTAATTTTTACAATATATTAGTGACAGATGTTGTTCTATTACCACAGATATAGAACAGATTTTGGTTACTGCCTTTTTATATTTTTAAAACCAGAAAATACTATGTACAGGTCTAAAAAATGTATGTTCACCATGTATTAAGAGGAAAATGTATCATAAATCAATAAGTAACAACATATGAACAAATCATTATTTAATAAACTTCAGAATAGTGCTAAGAATGATTATGGAACGTTTAGTTGATGTAAGTGCTTTAGGCGTTGAGAATTCTGGTTCAGAGTATTGTAAAAAAAGATGGTAAAGATTGTTGTATAGCAGAAGTCGCTCACAGACAAGGTTTAGTCAAATAAACACCTAAATGTACATTTTGGACCTTTGATTTGAACTAGTACGAAATAAGACATGTTATGGAAACAAAATAGACACAAATCTCAAAATTGACCATTGCTTGAAAAAACATAATTTTTTGCCTGTAGTGTCTAGCTTTAAGAACAGGCCAAAATGTTTTGTACACAAGCTCTTATTGGACTAAATTTTTCTTCCAGTTCAGTATTATGTTCATCAAGAGAATCAGTTGCCTTCCTCCTGAAAGCTGGTTGCAGCTCTGTAGTATTGTCAGATCTCTGCTGCCTCCTGCAGGACTGCTCTGATATGGATGATAACTCCTTTTGATTGGATTTCCTGAGCTTGATCCATATATATTCCACAATACATCGATCAAGCACAGGAAATGTCGCATGGGAAAGTCACTGCAAAGTAAAGCAATTCATTTAGTTATTAAAGGCAAATACTGTGACTGTGAGGATGTTGGTTGATGCCCAAATCTCCACCAAGCATTTAGTTTTTATTTCCTGCTGCCTGGACATTGTTTCTGCCTTTGTCTGCTTCCTTCTTCTTCTGGTCATCCGAGCTTAGACACGCCCCTTGATGATGTCACAGTCCTCATGAAAAAACAACTATTTTTTGGTTCAAGCAGAACCTAATTATTTTAGGTGTGAACCCGCAGGCCGGTTCAAAACTAAGTTGTGGGGCCTTGCTGGTGTGAAAGCCCTATGAGTATATCAACTTCTGTGTGGAGACCACCACCACCCAACATGATAGTGAGATGCTTCAGAAGTCCTGGATCAGCACAGACCTGAAGGCTCTGCTGAAGGAAAAGACAAGAGCCTTTAGGGAAAGTGGATTAATGAAGAGCAGGGAAGAGCAAGAAAGCATAGGGGAGAACGGGGTAACCGTTTAACATTTCTTGTCTGATATCGAAAATGCATTTGTTTTAATAAAATGAAAACATATATAAACATATAAAAGATTATATGCATGGGAGTCCTACCAACATTACACTCTGTCAGGCAGACCTTTACAAAAGGAGAAGCAGAAGCAAAAGGATGACAGCCCAGGAGGCTTTGGAAGTCATCATTTATCATGCTAGTGAAATAGGATGTATCTTGAGCTAAATTCTGATTCTAATGAATCTGATTTTGAACCAGATTTAATACAGAAAATCATTCTGGAAATGCTTAATCTAGAAGGGAGGCGTGTTTTAATGGGAGAAGTGGAATGAGCTGGACAAAACACATTTAGATGCGTATTTGGGGCTCCTCGTCCTGGCTGGGGTCTATAAGTCGAATGATGAATCGACAGCCAGTCTATGGGATGCAGAGACAGGCAGGGCTATATTTCAAGCCACAATGTCTCTTGAAACTTTTCACATTTTCTCCAGAGTAATCAGATTTGATAGTCGAGAGACATGGGCTGGTATATGGGAGAGAGACAAGCTGGCAGCTGTTAGGACAGTGTGGGACAAGTGGGTAGAGCAACTTCCACTACTCTATAACCCAGGCACATTATGCATTATTATTCTTCTCTGGGGCTCCTCCAACCGGCTTTTCAGTGTAAACCTGCATGTTCAATGCATAGCTGGTGTTTGCATCACATGCTGCCCGGATTTGTATCCCATATTTAGCTGGTTTGAAAGGCATGTATTGTCTTAATGGGCAGCGACCTCTGAATGCCACCAGCCTTTCATCCACTGTGATATTAGGGCCTGGGTTATAGAGTAATGTTGGTCTTTCAAAAGTAATAAAGTGGTGAAACATTAAAAAAAAAGTTTGAACATGTATTTCTTTGAATGAAAAACGAGTGAATTATCATAATTGAACCATTCCTTGTTAGAGGTAAGGAACACCATTGCACTAAATATTGATAGCATATTTAGTAATAGAGTTAGTAATGACATGTGCACACTGCTTGTTAGGATTTTTTTGGTTCCGGACATCTTTTGGAGATTTAAACATGCACCGGGTCAAATTGACCCGGGAACACCATTGCTGTTCCTGACAAATGAACATAACAGGAGGGTTAATACTATTTAGTATAGCTTACATTTCTGTGGAACATATGCTGATGAAGGTGGGAAGCTTCACAGAAGTTCTCACATAAACTGTGTAAGTTACGTATCTATGGACTTAGAGGGGTTTTTCAATTACACATTGCAATCACATTTCCATAGAACTTGGATTTTCATTTATGTAAAGAAGTGTTAAACATAACAAATAAAAATAAAATTTGAAAAATAGCACAATACTAAAATACATCAATGCAAAAAAAGGGGAAATAATGTATAACCTAACACTGTAAGACAAAAAAAGCTGGAGAGTGCTACTCTTAAAGACTCCTCACCGGATGTTCTGTGGCTCCTATCTGTCTGGGCACATATTTCTCCATCAACATCACCTGATATTTAGCCATATGATGCAACGGAGGGAAAGTCTTTCTAGTCTGCTGTAACCATAACCAATCCCCTGAAATATTCTGCTGTCAGAACACAACAAGCAGCATCCATTTTAGAAAGCAGAGACGTTTAGTTTTGGAACCGATAATTAGACACCTTCCACTTCTATGCAGAGAAATAATTCCACAATTGGATTCATGAATGGACATGATGGTGTGGTGGACAGAAATTTACAGTTTGTGGAAGAGTGTGTAGAAGGTTGACCAAGGAACGACGCATGCATGCATAAGAAAATAGTAGAAAAAGTGTGCGTTAATATAACGTGCAGTATCCATTTGTATAGTGGAAGCTTACATTTACAGCCTATACCAAATGACAGAAGTTGGCAATCCATGCCTTACTAAAACTCTCTCAATCTAAGGGATGAGATACAATAACATCTCAAGTTTCTGGGTCTTGTATATTGGCCAATATGGGCAATATTCATACTCACAACAAATATCAGATCAGCACATAGTGATATTACCCCGGCGTCGGCCTGGCACATCCATAAGCTTCTGTGGTCTAGATCATTCTGTCCCCATCTCCTGCCAGCCTCATTTCCTGACAGGAGGGTGTTTAGCTTCCTTCATACATCCATTATTCTCTATAATATCACAAATCAGCTTTACAGTTGAATCATACAGAAAAGTAAAACTGTTCTGTGTTCTTCTCTGCAACTTCAATAAACATATACAGGCCATTACTGTAACTATATAAAAAAGGAAAATCCTTAGACTACAATATAGTAGGTGTAGTGCACACCACTGCTTTACCTACTGCTATTAGAGCTCCTTGACTCTGTCACAGTTTGTTTCAAAAGGAACCTTGAAGGTGGAGCACTCTGGATCTCTGTCAGTCTAATAGCATTATTTGCTCACACTATATGTTGCAGAGCTGATGCACTTGTTTAGATGTAAAAAGTGTTCTTCTGCCACCACAACAAGGTAATCATCTACTCCCATGGATTGAATATCACAACCACAGAGCATTACTCTACTGTATATGTACTCTACTCTAATGCCCTGTCCTGTTCTTTAGAGTGTATCTTATTTATTTCTCACAGAATGAGTTTCAGACATGCACAGACTTCTCTACTTCTAACTTGTATTGGCTTTATGTGATTGCACTGTATCTTTTAACTTTAAAAAAATAGACTCTATTGCTAAATACTCAAAGATGAATCATTCACGTATTGACTGAGTACTTACGTGCTTTCACTGTGTAATGTTTGGTTAATTGAAGACACATGTACTATAGGGGCGCCGCTGTACTATATGGCTGACCCTGCACAAGCACCCCCTCTGGAGTGTGGTGTGAGATGGGATATGCAAAAAGAGAAAAGTTATTTTAGCCTTGTGTTAATTGACCAATAAAGCTATACTTAACCTAGCAGGGTTTACAACGTACAGTAGGCTGCACATCTGACACAGCCAGACCACACTACAGTTTAAAGGTAGGCTGTGTATGGTGACAGTCTCTGCCGCTGTAAGGCAAAGGTTAATTACATGGTCCACTGTACTGGCCAATTTCATCTGGGCCAGCTCTGTGTCTCCAGTCTCTATTCTGCTGACTTCACCTCACTATCCACTTATCCATATCCTGCTCCTCTCGATCAATCAATCAATCAACCAATCAATCAATCAATCAACCAATCAATCAATCAATCAATCAATCAATCAATCAATCAATCAATCAATCAATCAATCAATATTTTTTATTCTTCATTTTACATTCATTGAGATTAAAATCTCTTTTTTAAGAATGACCTGGCCAAGAAAGCAGCACTACGATAAATAAGCACAATCAACGCAGTCACATACAATTCTCACACACCACATTCAGCATCCAATTAATATACAATACAAGATCAGGGACTGGAATATGAAAGTTAGAAACGATTACAGTTACATATAAATAAATAAACTGGGACAGAAACAATTATTAAACCTGGACGTTTTCAAGAAATCAAACCCATATGAACAATTGCATTGCCCTCTCTACTAGCAGACAGTGTCCCCTGTTCATTTCTCACCAGGTTCATGTTCAGAAATGAGAATGACTTCGTAGTGTCGAAAGGGTTGAAACTACCTGGGAGCCAGGGGGGTCCTCTTAGTAATGAGCTCCCCTCAAAACCTGATTAGTGAAATGAGTGTCTCCAAAATATTGACAATATGCTATTTTGGACATGCAATTCAATTTGTTCTGCATCTTCATCATCATGGATCATGTGTACAAATTGGCTATTATTTGTAAATGTATTCAAATTCAAATTTCACTTGACAATTTAGCAGCTAAACCTTAAATAAATCATATCACTGTAATACTATTTATGATTAATAGGCTATATGCCTATACTGGCAGATACAGTAGGCTATAACTCTTGTGTGCATGAGTTACACAATGAAATAATTCCATCATAATTTGGAACTATTCAACCTACTCAGTTTACAGATTAAAGATGTGGTAAATTGGTAGGCCTATAGGCCCTATTATGCATATTATCGTCAATGACTCGTTTGCACAGATGAAATTAGTTCGCAATTAGTTTAAAAGAACAAGAAATGTTGTTTTAAAAATATTAATTATCATTTGAGAATTGTGCCCTAGCCAAAAATTAGGAAAACTGTCAACGCTACGTGCAGGCAGCTGTCTGTCGGCTGCTCTCGGCTCTCCTTCGTGCCTCATCGGTATTCCTAGGCGATCCTCGATGCGCGCCCCTGGCCTTGAAGCAGCAGCGGCGGTGTGGCACGCGCATCTTCCGGAGAGCGAGCGAGAGCAAGCGAGAAAGGAGAAGACATCTGCAGAGCCGGAGCCTGAGCTGAGCACACCTGGACATGACGCCATGAGCTTTGGACGGTGTGTGAATGTGATGGAGGTGATGTCCTGCTAGAGACTCGCTACCGTAGGGGCTGCGTTGGCTGCTTTGGCCGTTTGGCGTCGCGTGAGGAGCCTGTAAACCCGACCATGAAGCTGCTGCTGCTGATGGTGCTCTTATGGCGCGAGACGCTGTGCGGGGCTCCGAGCGTCCAGATCGGTAAGATTGTTCATTTCTGACATCGTGCCACCGTTGTCATCTGTAAGCCTATACCTATACCGTTCATCAATGTGTCGAAATGATGATGTTTGCCGTCTCCCATCGCTCGTCTCTCCGCATCCCTCCCACTCATATGGGCCCCCTCTCTCATCTCGGTAAGAGCGGCCTCCTCCTCCTCACAGTAGTTTACCGCGGGTGCTGCAGTGTTCTAATTGTGTCAACGTTTTCATCTTTTATATGTATGTGCTTATATAAACGTGCATCACACTAGCAGTGCAGTGTAGCTATGGCATGTGTGCACAAGTGTTCGTCTTCAAGGTGTTACCTGGCATATAGTTAATATAAAGGCAGGTAAATCCGAGATAATTCCAATCCATCACTTCAAACGTACAGCCTAATTCCTGAGATCCATTTGATTGTACAGCGAAAATGCAGGCACATATATAACGACCCACGAAAGGATTTTCAGCCAGATGCTATTACAGTAAAAATAAAATATGAATTGGCTAAAATCAGAATAAACAATTAAGATGTCTTTCTTTCTGAGGCTAATAATAACACATTAAGTCACTTACCAAAACGGTTCCATTGTGGAGCTTTTTCAACTATTTTACATTACTGAGGTTGACAAATGTAATTTTAAGGATTTGTTTTATTGGCAAACATTTGGGCGGTAGTGTGTGTGTGTGTGTGTGTGTGTGTGTGTGTGTGTGTGTGTGTGTGTGTGTGCGTGTGTGTGTGTTTAATACATATGCAGTCTATTATATTCATCTATTTCATGAAGCTCCATTGTTGCTAACTGATCTTAGAACACTGTCTCAACATGATTAAAGTCGGTTTATCAGCTGTGAAAAGAAGGAAGAAGGCTATTTGGTCCAGAACTAAAGTACTGGACATATTGCATTTTGAATAGAACAAGGCGCTAGATGAAAAGTAAACGGATCATCAAGACGTTCTGAAACATTGTGTGGGTACCATCATTATCTGTGCCACCAAATGTGCCAATCCAATCATTGAGATATTACACTGGAAACATTTAAATATGTTGTGCAAATCCATTACGTTGAGTAAGTAGTAAGCGAAAACTTTGACCTCTTTGTGTCAATAGAGGCCATGCCCATCTCAGTGAGCTTCAACTATCCAGGCCAATGTCTGTACAGCATTTCATGGCAATCACTCTAGTAGCCTGCTTGTATTTAAGTCTGGACCAAAGGGTGGAACAACCTAAATACAGGTATCCCACCACCAGCATGGCTGCCATACTGTTGCTCACATCAATCCAATCTCCAATCACTGGGTCTATCTGAAGCCATCTATTCATTGTGTTGCATTATTTATTTATTTATTTCTCTCTTCTTCTTAACAGTTTGCTCCACTGGTAAATAAAAAACAAGTCATTTACAGAACAGAATGAGGAACAAACACACAATATTTATTGAATAGAATATCTCAGGATAAGCTGAGGATAAGCGAATGTTAACGTTAACATACATAGGAAATTGTATAAAATATAAAATATAAAAAGGAAATATATATAAAACCGAGCTTTGGCTCTGAGTCCAGTCCATTGTGATAAAGTGAGCCTTTACTCTGCAATCTAAACTGCAGCTAAATGTCGGAAAATAGTCAAACAAACAATGTGAATGACATCAATAGTCTAAATGCTTTCCGTTTAGCATTTCTTGTCCAGTAAGTAAACGTTGATAGAGAGTATTTAGATCATATTCAGACAAAAGCGATGTTATCTTTACAGAGCTGCAGGTTATAAACCCTGTGTCATGCTGCTGTTTGTAAAACCTAATAATTGGATGTATTTCACTCTCACCAAAGCCAGCCACAAAGTCACACACACAGACACGCACATAAATGCACAGCAAGTATCAATTCTACTTCACTGTTATTTACTCATAGCAAAAATGTACCTGATTGCATTTCCTTTTGTGTTTTAACATAAAGCTTTGAACATTTTCATCTGCTTTACTATGAGCATGGCTGTGCAAGCATGGCCCCTTGGTCATTTTCACAACCCCACTAGCACAGAGAGCATATAGGACAGCACAGTGCTCTTTTCAGACAACTTGTATACTTTCCAGACTGATGAAGCCAAAAAAGATTTAGGATGTCCCGATTCTTTTGGTCAGATTGTTGGTTTAACAGTGTGGCCTTAAGCACATCTTTTTTACACTTGTTTCTCTCTTTGGTGTTTCTATTCTAAATTGGAGCAACTGAGACAAAGTGAATTTCCCCCGGGATCAATAAAGTATTTCCGATTTAGTATGCTTAAAAATACCTGGATGTCTTCTACATCCAGGTATGAGATTTTTAGTGTATAAATCAGCATGCTATTTGTAGTAAGCAAATTCTGACCCGCGATCAAGTGTGCACCGGAAGTGACATCACATCGACAGAGCTTCTGTATGAAAACAACCAGGGGTGCGACGGATATATAAACAGGAGGCAAGATCAAGGTGGCATGTTATGATGATTAATATATAGAAGAATGTCCCAAATGAATGCCTACTGCATGCTAACTAGATTCTTTTTATGGTCAGATGTAGTATGTATAGAAAAAAGAAAAAGTACAGATTTTGAACGCAGGGATTGTCTCTCTCATGTGTTCTGTGTCGACTGATCTGATTGGCTGATTGGCCTTTACAGACACCACTGATCAAACTATATAAAACGGACAGCGGCAAATCTGGTGTGTGTGTATGGCCTGGATGAGTCACACCATTGCACTTGATGACACAATGTGTCAGGCATAATATAGCATCAAATGTGTATTAATTCACCAGTGAAACTAGTCCCAAACAAATGCACTATCCTGTTTGAGGAACACTTTTTAATAACTACAGTGGCCAGCTCATGACCTGCTGGACATAGGCCTGAATGCCCCAACAGGGCAGAGAGGGGCAATGGAAGCAGAGGGCAGTGAAGGACTTGTTCTTAACTCTGTATGTGAGGGCATCAACAACTCATCTGATCATACACTCCTTTACCTTCTTAGCTAGCTGGATTCCTTTCCAATTCCAGTTCTTAATCTAGCAAAGCCACAAAAAATTAGCCACATTGGCAAACATCAGAAAACGAAAAAATATGTGATGTGTTGTTGAGTTGTTCCTTAATAAACGGATACGAGGAGACATTTAATAGCAAAATTATTGCATTTATTTGAGTAAAAAATGTAGTTTCAGTTTGATTATTTCTGCTTTAAACTGTATTTAATTAGTTTGCAGTGTACTGTAAGTCAAACAAAAGCTATACTTAAACTCAATAAGGAACAGTGGAAGGTGGACATGTAGAATAAACCAGAGCTCAGAGAAGATTAGGTTATGTAAGGTTTGATTTAAAGAGGGGGCGGAACACTCGGTCTGCACAGTAAAGAACTAACTGCTGCTAACTGAGGTGGGCTGATATAAGGGTCTTCATGAAGGACAGCTGGGGCCTATTGCACAAAACCAAGATAAGGGATTAAGCCGGGATATGTCAGTTATCCTGTACTACTTGAACCATGATTCAGTTGCACAAAAGCAGAGGGACATAAGTTACCATGGCGATTTATCCTGTTGCCTTATTGGTTCAGTCAACTGTCACTCCCATTGGAAATCTAGGTTATTCCATGGTCAGTGTATTGCTTAATTTTGGTTTTTAGTAGGCTTCCACATAAAGGATGTAGTAATTTAGGTAAATAGTCCTACTTTTTTTATTCAACCTGAACCATTGATAATTAAATTAATTATAATTAATTATGGATCTGAGATGATGCTAAATAACTTGCTGCTCGAAGACCGCAGTGCATTAATGTGGTGACGTAGGGACGAGCGAGGGGACTGCTAACTGCAGTAACTGACAGGAAGTTAGCTAAAAGAACCATTCCGCTTACAGCTCCTTTAACAGAATAACATACACCAGGCTTGACAAAGCTGCCCCTTTTCATCCTGGATTGGTGTTTGTGCAACTGACTAATCCGAACTGCTCAGACTAGACTAGGTCAAGGCTGGCTTTATCAATCATCCTGGATATCTGAATTCCACTTTCATGCAATAGGCCTCTGGTCTTGGTGTTTAGGATACACACATGTATGTGAATATTCTGTTGAGAATCTGATTTGTTTTGGCTGTCTGAAGATTAAATCAGACCGTGAGATTCTTGTCTACAGAAGATACAGCAGCTAAAACAGAAAACATTGTATCCATCAGAAGTTATGGAAGTTGAATGTTTTAAAATTGAATTTGTGGAAATCCGTATTAGGATTTGATCCTTGCTGTTATCCTCATTTTGTTGACAATATAAATATCGCTTCAGTCATTGGAGTTCAATTACACATGAGTACGCACCAGACAATAGTCGTATATCATAATAGCTCTGCAAAGACAGGTTAGTCAGAATTACAGAAAAGTCCAATATCAAATCAACAGTATTTCAGATCAATATTTAATATATCTCCCTTTGGAGAGGCTTCCTTGTACAGCCTTTGCCAGCTGTCTCTGTGCCAATGTTCCTCATGAAGCGGTTGTGTCTTGCCTTTGTAAAGTGCACTGAAACCAGGTTTTTAATGAGCCCACATCTGATACGGTCTGTCAGGGATGTTGATATATTTTAATGAGTCCCCGGCCCGGGACCAAAGGTGGTTATTTGATCATGCTTCATTTTATATGGTTATATTTATGTATGTAACAAAAAAAAAGCACATCAAAGCAAGATTGATATAATCATCGATTATGATAATGAATTCTTACCCAGTTCAGTGTGCCTGTATCTGGCTCACTCAGTTTTGATGTGATGACCCCAGCCCTTCTCTTCCTCCACGCCCAATCACCTGCAACTACATGTACTGTGTTTAGAGTGACAGTCAGAAGAAGACACGCTGTCTTTTTTTGTATTTTAACAGCAGTGAAAAGGTAAAAGAAGTGTTCAGAATGAGTATAGGGTAAACAACATGACACCTTTTCATCATGCTATATTTTTCCACTTGCTGGAATGTGATTGATGTGAATGAGACTGACTTCACAGCCCAATTTTATAAGGCTATCATGTGTGGGCTTAATAAAGGCCATTATTGGAATCTGATCTTTTCAATTCTGACTGATTGTCATAAATGGTCCTAAATCAAATGCAGGACCGATTTCTTGCAATGGGACCTTATTCTTAACAGTAATGTCACAATCCATTAGATTATTTCAAGTCACTGTGGAGCAGTGCTTTTCAATTTCTATGTGGCCAGGGCACACCACAGAGCCACAATCTCAAGGCACACATGTATTCAAAATAATTCACAACATTGTGTACAGTTTAATGCAATAGGCCGCCTAATTGTTTCACATCCCAAGGCTACACCTGGATTTGTCTCATGGCACAGCAGCATTTGGGAACCACTGCTCTAGGGCGACATTCACAGTCACACACAGGTGTAGGTAAAATGGTCTGGGGGGTTAGACAGGTGTAGTTAAAATGTTGCTCTTGACATCCTGAAATCTGTTACTGTGAAGCATCCACACACTCCTCCGTACAGACCTAGCAACCATTTCTCCACAATAAGCCATCATAAAAAATGTAGTTCTATTTCTCCTCTTCCTTGTCCTAGTTATCACCTACTCACTAATTCATCAGCTTCAACCGCACCTCAACTTATAAAATGTAGACGCTGACTTCAGTGGTTTCAATGTTTTACATCTGTACCACAGCGTGATGCTTGTGACAGTGACGACTTTGTTAGTGTTGTTTGGCGCATGTAGGTCAGTTCAGGACAGGGAGCAGTTTAAAGTCTGATTTTAGTTACATTAAAAAAAAAGTGTGAACAGCCAAACAACAACCACAGCAGCAACAAAACACATCTGATCAATAATGAATAATAAATAGCCTACACATTGAGCACTAATGCTTGCAATATTAATGCAGGCTTAGAATATTCCACAATCTAAGTGAGCAGGATCAAGGAGTTGTTTAACATTTCCAGACAAAAAATAAAATAGGAGTTCATGTGAAATTTGTCTGTCTATTAATTTTCGGCTCATAATTAGAAAAGGTACTGTATCTTAAACACTGTATGACTACTGACATTAATTTACATGAAGAATGCTTGTGCAAAAAAAGAAAGAAAAAGATACATTAGTGTGTGTGAGTTAGTTACCAATAAAGACAATAGTACAAATAATAATGAAAGGACCAATACATATGTTTTTTCGCCATGATACGACACAAGGAAAATTAATATATATATTTTTACATAAACAAAAGAAAATATAAAATGTAATAATTATGATAACGAAATATCCTGATGTGGCAGATTTCCCTGAAAGAATACAGCTCTGTTGAGCTGTTATCCAAATAACAATTTTTATTAGTGAACTTGGGGAAGAAATCTTCCCAGACTGATTCAAATTTTGAGCACTGTGTGAAAGTTCAGCTGTGTCTAATTTCCTCCACACTGTTGGCAGTTATGTATTCATACAGAATATCTGCCTGTTTCTATGGCAACTCCATCCGTCTCGCTCTTTCTCTCTCTCTCTCTCTCTGTACTGATAATGATACAGAGGGAGAGAGAGGGAGAGAGAGAGAAAATACAACAGCTTTACCCAAACATGTTCATAACATTTTCTTCTGCTACAGCTTAGTCAGCTGGTTCAGTGGTTACTTCAAATTTAGCACCTCCTAAAATGGATCCCCTTAACAAACATATTGCATGTGCCTTAACACTCATTGGTGCCATTTTACTGGCAAAAGACTGGGTGAGATCCTCAAGTGAACAAGAACAAATTGAATGTATTTAGTGTCAAAAGAGGAAGTGCTGATCCTATGTAAATCCTCATAGAAAACTCATAATTTGTAGAAATAATTCTTGTTCAGAATTAGGTCTGCATATGTACACTGCCCGGCCTAAAAAAAGTCACCACCTGGATTTTACTAGGAGCACTCCATCGGTCAAAGACTGCAGTGAATAATATGTTTCAGTTGGCAACAAGTTATATCACCCTAACTGATGCAGTGGATAGCTTCTCATTTCTTAAACAACCATGTCAGAAGACATACGCTGTGGTTTTGGAAAAGCTGTAACTCTGTTTCAGAGGGGTGAAACTATTGGCCAGCATAACACAAAGAAAACTCATCAGGAGAAGATGAAACTAGTAAAATCATGTTAAGAACTGTCCAACGCATTATTAAAACCTGGATAGATAGTGGTGAACCGCCATCTTCTAAGGAAGAAATGTGGTCGGAAAAAAGTCTTGAAGGATCTTTATGGGAGATCACTTAAAATGAATTAAATGATTTGGTCGCATAGTATAGTATAGTAGATTTTATTTGGACATGGACATGACAATGTCATTGTACGAACCAGATGCATTGTTTACAGTGTGTTAGCATAAATGCTAGTTTACAACACCTGTCCACAGGAGGCTTTTTAAAAACAACAAAATAAACAAAACAAAACAGAAACAAGATCAAATACTGATAAACTGATAATTAAAAGAGTAAAAATGCAGAATACAATAGAGTACAGAGCAGCAATATAATGAGTCAAATATATATAGGCTACGTAGAGTAAAACAAAGGCAGCATGATCAAACAATAAACCAGTTGTAAATTATTTGTGTGAGCACTGTTGATTTGATTTGAGCCGTTGTTTAAGTTCTCTGTTAAAAGTGTTGCTATTAGTCTCTAGTTTTAGACCAGTGCATCAAAATTGAAAACATAGACAGTAGAACTCCCGGCTATGTTTAATAGTGAAAGTAAGCATTTCCATACACACAATGCAAAGAGAACATAAGGGATATGGACTGTGCAGATGTGTAGCCTTAAGAAAACCACTTATCAGTGGGGCTTATCAGGGTAAAATGTTTAATTTGCCAGGGAGCATACAGATTGGACTCTGGAGCAATGGAAAAAGGTTGTGTGGTCTGATGAGACCAGATTGACCCTGTTCCAGAGTGATGGGTGCATCAGGGTAAGAAGAGAGGTGGATGAAGTGAGGCTCCCATCATGCCTAGTGCCTATTGTACAAGCCTGTGTGACAGTGTACAGTATTATCTGGGGTTGCTTCAGTTGGTCAGGTCTAGTTTCTAAGCAACCTAATGTGCCAAATAAAGCTTATCAAATTGTGTCACAGCGAGTATGTGTCGTAATCAAAGCTAAAGATGGTCCAACAAGATATTTGAGTGTGTGACTTTTTTTTGGAAGGGCAGTGCACATACATCATACATCTCCATCTCTAACTACTCTTGTTATAAGGTGAAGCAGCAGTGAACCATGCCTGGTGTGACTCCTGAGAAGTTCTGGGTCGAGCTCCGCTGCTAACGCTTGTCCCATTTGCACAAATTTTGGCCCAGTTTGCCTGTAGTATTCACAGGTGTGCCTGGTTTTAAGGATGAAAAAGGTTGCTTGTGTTTCTTTATTTTGCTGTTGCGACAGAAAAAAGCCTAAAATTACCTTAGTACCATTATAGTTAGTATTGTTGATGTCTGCGTTAGTTTAAAGCTTTTGACATGTATCTCAAAAATCAAAATGCCACAACAGAAAATGACTGTTGTGGCATTTATTTACAGCTGCTGAGTTATGAAAGTTGGGCACCAGTTTAGTTTCAACTTGTAGGCCTACCTGACGTTCTTCAAGATTCAAGATTCAAGATTCAAGATTTTTATTTAGTGTCCCAAAAGGGCAAATTTGTTCACAGCAGAAGAGGCGAAAACACAAGACAGTACAAACAGTGACGAATACAAACATCACAACCTATGCTTAGGCCTGGGCACGAAAGTGCAAAGTGCAAGAATCAAGGAAAAAGGAAGACCAACATAACAAAGTCGAATTGCCCATGCAGACACAGGTCTTACCATCATAACAAAAATAAATTAAAATCATAAATTAAAAACATAAAAACATATAAAAAACATAAAAAACATAAAACACACACTTCACACTGGACAAGTGATTGTGATTTCATGCAGCTAAGCCAAGTTTTTATGGTTACTATAAATGTAGCTAGTGTTATTCAACGCTATCAGGAAATAATTGGGCACCATCCCTGTAAACAGGGACAATTGATAGCTCATATTCTAATTGATTCTCATACAATACAACAACTATAAATTTGGGAATCTGATTATTAATCAAATTAATAAATCAATACTTGTTACATTTACAGGAAACCTTGTCTCAAGCTTATCCATTTGCTGACACTATGCTAAGCTAATTGCCCAGTTGTGATGGTACCAGTGATAGCCTCCTTTGATGAGCTGCATCCTGTTAATGAGCCTTGCTGAAAGAGTTCTGACTACGTTGCCTCAAAGTGGTTCCGCCGTGCAGTGTCTGTTTCTGTAGTCGGTTCTCTTTGAAGAGTTAGCAGCCTGGCGCTAACTTGCTTAGTTGCTTCTGTTTCTTGCAAGCTCAGCTGGCCGAACATGTGTCTCAGCTGCAGGCGCTTAATAAACGTGTTTACTCTATTTGCTGGGTTAATAAGCTAATCAGAGGTCAGAGCAGGCTCCTGTGGCACTGCGGTTGAGAAGAGTTTTAGTGTGTGAGAATGGCGGTTAGCAGAGATGAAGAGAGAAGAGATACAAGTGGTTTAAAATCAGATGGGAATAGATGATGTAGTCCAGATGATGTCAGGAATCACAGGAAGTTATTGGATGTGCGAGCCGGTGTGACAGTCACTACGCTACGGCACATACCGTAGGTCCCGATGAACAAACCAGTTTTGAATGATTGCTACATTGCCTAATCTAATTTGCACCCTGGGATGACATACTGTTTGTCTTTCGTTCACTCTCACCGTGACTAAAAGTAGCCTATGCTATATCTTCAGGGGGTAGATTATTTATACTTTGTGACTGTTCGATATTGGTAAAGAATGATCTGGCATGCCAGATGTTTCTTCTGGTGGACCATTATGGCAAGTTGCCGACCCCTGTAATAGACAGTTGGGCTTATTGAAAGTTACCTGCACTTACCCTTGACTCCACTGTTTAGAAGAGTGCACGCCGTTAACAGTTAACAGGCCTGTGCCATCATGCATCCTCTCGTCTGGCCTCCTTTCTCTGCTGCTGATGTGAAGAGACTGAAGCTGTTGCTTTGCTGGTGGCAACACAGCGTGGTGCAGGCCCCTGCAGATTGTGTGTGTGAGCTCCGAGTGTACACAAGGGCCTGTATGCTGTACGTTTAATCCGTTTGTTGTATTCTCTGAAACGCCACAGGGTGCTCAAACGAAACCTTGTGTTAGAAGTAAGGAGTCAGGTGTTAACAGAAGAACACGATAGACCAAACAAACATGTCTTCATGCTCTGCTTCACAACCCCACTACACTGAGGAAGAATTGTTTTTCATTGAAAACTCATTCCTCATTTTCCTTTATTTAACCCCGAAAGATCAATTGAGGGGTGACCCTCTTTTACAATGACGTTGAGTATTACAAATATACAATATACAACACAAATACACAACCGTTTACAAGGAGAGAAAAAAACCAATTTAAAACATTCCAAAATTGGAGAAGAAGAACATTGCTTAACCAAAACAGTTACAGTTTATGTGGGGCAGATTGAAAATAATATGTCTAAACTTGTTAAAAGATATGAATGTATTTATTTTAATTTTAAGTTGTAAATTGTTCCAGGAGTCAGGGGCAGTAAAGCTAAAAGCTGTTTTACCAAGCTCACACCTGGCGTAAGGAACATATAACATGAGCAAGTCAGTGGAGCGGGTCTGATGAGGCCCATCTGAAATTTGCATCATGGTAGGCAAATAATGGGGGAGCTTCCCGGTCAGGGCTTTATAAATAAAAACATGCATGTATCTATACACTCCTGAGCCAAAGACACCTTAATCAAAACACCCATTCATAACTGTTCTGTCCCTGCAGTTAAAAGTAATCTTGTAAAGACAGCATATAGATATTTCTCACCATTTACCTGGAATAATATACAGAGACGTCTCAAACCGGATACACTAATACAAATGGGTCATTTAAAAAATCTGGTTAGAGACCTAATTTCTTTGAATTGGGACTGTTTCACATGGCTGTATTTTGTTGTACATTTATAAATTTGTTTGAATTTTCATATTGCTATAATATTGTCTATATCTTGATCTCAATGTGATTTTCCTGATTAAACAAAGTACAGTATACAGTATATATATACAGTGTGTTTTCCTGGGGTTACAAGGCCTTAAATTCCTCCTCAAGGTGCTCTTTGTGTACATTTGTTTGCCTTACTGAGTTTGCCCCTAGTTTCATAGTTGCAGCTCATTTGTGCCGTTGTTTTGTATTCAAAAGCCTTTTTCCTTAGATTCATTGTTTGTTTAATGTCTTTTGTTATTGGGATACACTTTGACTGTTTTTGTGGGTATGCTAGATTGCACGCATACGTTGATGTAGTCTGTAGTCACCGTACATGTTGCATCCAAAGTGTCTCCTACAAGTTGTTCTTTGCTGTCCAATGTCGGAATACCTTGTCCACAGGTTTGCTGCTTTTCAACTTAGTTTTAGAGGTTGGAACGAGGTGCACTACATTATGGTCAGAGTTAGATATTGGTTGTTTGTTCCTAGATTGATATGAACCAGTGATATTTATATAACATTTGTCCAGAGTGTTCTCTTTCCTTGTTTTACATTTTACAATCTGCTGAAAACCTGGCAACGTTTTCTCCAGATTGCCTTTATGTAAATCTCCCAGGATGATGGCAGGAGCCTCAGGAAATGGCGATTGTAGGTGAATATGCAATTCAGTCTAGCACATTATTTGTTTGATTGTGTATTGGCGACATCAGCGCTCATTGATATACACACAAACCCCGCCCCTTCTGCTTTTACCTGAAAGCCACTGATGTCAAAATGTGAGTCCGGAGCAGCGATGTGTAGCCACGTTTAAGTGAAGCATAACAGAGCGGCCTCAGGGAATTAAAGCGGGTACCTGGTGTAAAGTTTATCTAGTCCATGATGCTGTTGTTGATGGAGCACAGATTGGCCAGGATTATAGCAGGTAAAGCTGGTCGAGTTTCCGTTGCAGAAGTCTCCTGATTCCACCCCGTCTCCCTCGCTTCCTCTTCCTGCATATTGGTAGCCTCCGTTCTCTGCTGGCTGCATGCAGCCCAGTTAGTGTTTTCCCCTTTGTCCCCCTCTGCCTTTTTATTTCCTCTGGGATACTTTCTGATACTATCCAGACAGGCGGCCTTGTTCTGGTGCAGTCTCTCCACTTGCCTCTTCACTTTGACAGCATTGTGGGGGCCTGTTGGGTGAAGGGAGGCACAGTGTGAGTCCATGGATGTTCAGTCATGAGTCATGGAGTTGATGTCATCTCCACGGGGCTCTCTGCAGCCCTGGAGATCTTCCCCTGCTCCCTGTGACAACAAGGACTGTGCTGCTGAACAATGGGTGTGTGGGTGGGGGTGAGAAGTATCAGATTGTCATCTGGTCTTCCAAGACGGGTGGAGGGCAGTGGAGTTGTTTGCATACCTCACATTCCCATACAGTAAGTCATACTTTATTTTTTCTCTGATGATGCAATTAACGAATTGTTGAAAAGTTGGCAGTGAGGCAGGAGAGAATTGCTATGGGAGCATTTGTGTGTTGTGTTTGAAATCTGAGGGTGACTGAGCTGATGATGTCCAACGCCATGTCTGGAGTAATGAACTTCCATGTGAACTCCTTCGGGGCAAATGATACAGATGAACGCTCACTGCCAACAGTGACACTGTCCTTGTTAGGATTCCAGGATCTCTCCTTCATAGTTATGTGTCCATGGTTTCACCATCGTCGATTGACAAGCACTGCTATTCCGCCCTCATTCATTCTTGGCACTCTGCCTGCAGTCTCTGTTCGCCTACACAGTATTAATGCGTAGTCAGGAATATGCTCCTGCGGCCATGTACTGTATCTGTGAAACACCGCGTTAAACTGCATTCCCAAAAAACCTCCCCCTGGGTCCTGCTCAGCCCTCCAAGCTCATCCATCTTGTTCCCAAGGGACTTGACTTGTCCCATGAAGATCGAGGGGAGAAACGGTTTATATTTCCTCCCCCTTCCTCTCCGTTTGGAAGCAGCTCTGCATCTTCTTTTTAAATCCTCTGTGTTTTTGGGTCTTCTTCCGGGCAGTAGTCGAGATGTGGAGAGTGACTTTTATACCCATTACCATAGTTACCATTTATTATCTATTTTATCGCTATTTATTTTAGCTTAATATCTTTATTGCTGTCCTTCACCGACCACTGTTTGCCTATTGATTGTGTTTTTGACATGTAACAGTTTGGAAGTTGTTGGGGTGATTGTGGTTGTGATGAATTGCAAATTAATTGCCCTTCTTGGGATCAATTAAATTGTCTAATCTAATCGAATTATAGTTAACTAGGATAACAAGCCCCAAAAAGGATAATCAGGAATACCAGCCAACCTCCACATAAAGTGCCAGTAGTGCAATCAGAGCTGAACATTTATCCCACGTTATGCAAAAATTATCAATAATATAACATAAATAAAATCACTCAAATATGGGAGCCACTGAGACATGCAGCCACCATCGCAGCGCCAACACTCCAAACATTTATCTGTCAACACTAACTGAACCAAATACTTGTTCCAACATGATCCTGAGTCTTACCAATTAAATTAATGTTATTTGTTTTAGATATTTGGGAAAGGAATGTTTCTCATAGTCCACTGGGGGTGCAAAAAACTCCACTTGCCCCAATATTGTTTCTAAAGTCACAAAATCTATAAATACCTTCGCAGTGAGCCATGAAATGAGTAGGAGTCCATGTGATGTCCTCACTTTTTTTAATGGCTGATTATTAAGAGTGGCCTTGTTTTTGATGACAGAAGCTCAGTGAGCATGTTAGGCCTCGTCAGTCCGAGAAGCTAATAATCCTGCTTCACTAAAAGCAGCCATTCTGGTCGTATATATGGCCTCAGCCTCTCTGCCCAGGGCCAAAGTGTGTGTGTGTGTGTGACCTCATTCTGCCAGCTCCACCACAAGTGGTGCAGCTGAGTTGAGGTAGAATTTTCTTCCTCTGCGAGGCACATGTGATCAGGATTGAAAAAAACACATGTGCTTGTATGCTGTCTCTGAGCAGAATCTGAGAATATTCACAAGAAATAACGCAATGTTTGTGATTCCTAGATTAAGATAAAGATAATGATTGAAAGTTGATAGGGCAAAATAAATAAAGATCTATCCAATAGTGTTGATCAGTGGCTGACCTACTATGGGTGACTGATCTGTGTAACATTGATGCAGCTCCACACAGTCTTGAGAGGCTGAGTCTGCTGCGTGGACACAGTGGGACTGTGGATGCAGGCAGTGCTAGTGCAGAGTGAACACTGGAGGCCTCTGCTCAAAGGTACAGATAATTACTCTTTGGCCAGTTTCTTAGCTACACCTTTTCAACTGCTTGTTAATGCAAATATCAGCCAATCCCTCTATGTTCTCTTGGAACACACAACTCCTTGGTTATTAGAATTCAACTTTCAACTGCAAATAATTTTAACCCACAGTGCTCCTTAATAGCCTCATTCTACCATACTTTGTCCCTTAGGATTGATATGATTATAAGAGTAATATGAAAGGTTTTTTTAAATACTTTATTTTATACTAATACTTTTTTCACAACTGAAAAAGTGAACACAAAAACAAAAGACAAAAAAAAATAAAAACTAACATGGCGTACTCTTCTTTACAGGTTTCTAAGGACATTGTTTAAACTATAGGCAAATGTTAAGCAGAAAATAAAAAGTCAACAAGGTGTCATTTATTCCAAACCTTAAGAATCTTTTTTTTTTGCGATCACCATCCCATATTGGATCAACAAAGCTTTCGTATGACTTAAAGTCTCTAGTTGTTGTGACAAGCCTAGAATGACCGTTTCTGGGTTGTGATGGAGGATGTGGCCGTAGACATCTGGATAACAACAATACACCCTTGACCATGAATTGTGGAGTCTGGAACAGAACCAAAACATATAATGAAAAGGGGTGACGAGGAGATAGATGTAATTTGACACGTGAATAGTGGAGCCGTTGTACAACCTTATATTGAATTAATTGGTGACTTGAGTTGATCGAGCAAGAGTGTATGCTGCGAAGACACTTAGCCCAAGCATCCTCTGAAATTTCTACTCCTATTTCGCTCTCCCAGGACTCCCTCAGATGCTGTGTGGACGGGACAGTGTGATCTGCAAACACATTTACAAACTTAGACACTAGTTTTTTTGGTATCAGGTTTAGTTATCAGTAAGGACCGATGTTCAACATGGGGATTATAAATTGCAAAATTTTAAATGTTACCTCTGACATAGTTCCTTAATTGCAGATACCTGAAAAAATGGGGTCCAACTCAGAATGTAAAACAGAAACACATAACAGTATGCGGTCTTATACCTTATCTGTGTTTTTATCCATAATAACGTAAAAGAGGCGCTATTCAGTCCAGTCTATTAAGCCGTAGCTCCGGCTGCAGTGGTTTGGATGTGCGTGCTGATGTAGCTGGATGCCTTCTGTGAAAAGTCGAATATTTTAGTGACAACTCTGTGTGTGAAGATCAGCCAGGAAGGAAACAGAAAGCCGTGGCGGATGACCTGAAATGTATTTTTTTATTATAATTTTCTTTTTCAACTTCAGTTTTGGTCATACAAACTAATATTCATCTTTATTTGAAGGATTCTAACCCTTTTAATGCCTGCTGGTTTATATGATGTCACTGTTTTTAAATTGACCCCACCCTGCTCACACTCCCCTATTATAGTGAAATGGTGCTATTACTGATTCGGGGACGGAGAGGCAAACTAATACGGAACTTGGGCTTTCTTGATTGAAGGTTTACAGTACAGTGATGACAGTTCACGTAATGGAAAGACAAGTTTAATAAAATTGGTGTCATCTTGTTTCTTATAAATATATTTTCTTGAATAACATTGTTGAGAGGAGCCTGGGATTTAAGAATTTCGTTTTTCCAATGTAATTGTTGCGCATATGACAAAAAACCTCTTGAATGTTGAATCTTGATACAATTCTTTTTTGTGTCGGTCCACTCTCTCTCTCTCTCTCTCTCTCTCTCTCTCTCTCTCTCTCTCTCTCTCTCTCTCTCTCTCTCTCTCTCTCTCTCTCTGTGTCTCAGGTGGCTTATTCCCCAGAGGTGCAGACCAGGAGTACAGTGCATTCAGAGTGGGCATGGTTCAGTTTGGAATGGCAGATTTCAGACTGACTCCACACATCGATAACCTTGAGGTGGCCAACAGCTTTGCCGTCACCAACTGCTGTAAGTATCGGTTTAACATTTTGATTCTCATTATTCTGAATATAGTTTGATCAGTCATACAGGGGCTGTTATTGTAACCTTTGCCTTTTTGAGACATGTGATAGATGCTAAACTGCATTTTACATTCAAAGTTCACTTATGGTACCACAGTGGTATTCACCTGCAGATGCTTTTTGTGAGAATTCTTGTAATGCAGAGTAAAACCGCACACTAATACACAGAAAACTAATTCCTGTTTGGACCACCCCATAATGACCTTTAAAGTCTGTCACAGAAATAAAGCACGTACAATATCAGCATGGATCAATAGACAAGAAAGCGGTTCAAGTCCTATTTATTTCTATTGCCATTTTAGATGAAATGTCAAAAATCGAATGACACTGGACATTGGACCTGAGGACTAATCGAACACAAGAATCTGCCGAATGCAACTGAATGATATTTTTTAACTGCACATTTATATTCACTTTGTATTTGAAGATAATCTGTGCAGCTACTGTACATCCTTAATCCGTATAAAGAATGTTTTGTTCATGGTCTTATAGCAGGATATGAGCTCAAAGCATGACTTTATTTTCTGAGCAGACAAGATAAGTAATTGCATATAATGCAAAGGAATACCATATTAAACCCAGAGATAAAAGATGACTTTTTATATCTAGAGTAATGAAGAAGGTCACTAAAATAGGACAACTAAATTTAGCTGTAGACACACAGACACAATGGACTGCTCTGTTTCAATCCTATGGGTAAAAAAGAACACCTCTTAGCATTGCAGCAACGTTAGCTCCCTTTGCATACATCACATATCTATATGATACATTTTAAAGTAGCAGAAGAAGCAGCTAGCCCTGTTTTCTAACATCAGATTTTGGTGAGATTAAGGCTGGCTTCTGTAAAAAAAAAATGTGGGCTGTAAAAAAGTTGAAATCAGGCAGCAAGTTAAAACCTGGCGTCACTGTATTGTGCTTGAGTCCATTTCAAAACAGTTCAGTTAACATCACACAATTTGATCCTATCAACTATAAAACCTTAGACGAAACTGCTGAAGATGTGCTGACCTGAAGGCTCATTAGCATCTGCACCGTGCCCAAGCACACTCCTCTCAACTCTGCAAGGGCCGGGGAAGTGTACCGTGCTCGAGCACAGAACAGAGCACTCACACTGGTCAAACGTACTAGACTCTAGTGGGCAAACGTACTTGGGCATGGTACAGAATACAGATGGCCTAGTGCGAGTGCTCCCAAAGTGTGTGTGAATGATAGTCTTATCCCTAAAACCCACCAAAACCACCTTGCGAGTCCTTCAAAATTTACGCGTATAAATGTTTGTATTTGTCTCTCTTCTAGTTTGTTCCCAGTTCTCTCGAGGCGTCTACGCCATCTTTGGTTTCTACGACAAGAAGTCAGTGAACACCATCACCTCTTTCTGTGAGACTCTCCACGTCTCCTTCATCACTCCATCCTTCCCGGCAGAGGGGATGAATCAGTTTGTGCTGCAGATGAGACCGGACATCAAAGGCCCGCTGGTCTCACTAGTGGAGTACTACAGATGGGAGAGGTTTGCCTATCTGTACGACAGTGATCGAGGTAATGACAGTCTCATTGTTGATTACATAGAGCATGTGGGTTTAGTGTTGCTGCTGCTCGACTTCTAACACAACTGCAGTTAACCGGATTTAGTTATTTTGGGGCCTATGGCAAACCCAGGCATGGAGCCCTTCACATCCCTCATTCTTGCCCATTCTTAGTCTGTGTGTGAAAACTATGAAGACAGTTTGGTCTCACTCACCCTGCCTTCCAAGATTTACATTTAGAAATGTTGTTGCAATGCTTCTTCTACCTGAACAGTTAGGAGTCACCAGTAACATGAAGTTTGCCGAGTGTCTTCGACATACAGTATGTGATGCTGAGAGATTTTTTTAACATTTATTCTTTACTCAGTCACCAAAATAAAATACAGACCAAGAACATTTATTTTGGTTTCCAAATATAGTTTGGGTTTAAGTATATAGTCCTCTATGTATAGAGGTCTCAGTCAGCTCTTATATATTATTTCCATTGTCTGTTTATCCATCTGTATTGTGTATATACTGTATAGTTTCACATTTGTTCTTGCTTCTAATTGAACTCCTCAGCTTGATGGTGTTTTGTGCCACCAACGGAGCCTTCAGGGCAGCGCTGCCTGGAAGGCCCTATCCTTACCTATAATAACCCTGACCCTAACCTTAACCAGCGCTGCCTTGAAGGCTCTCTTGGGGGCACAAAACACCAAACACCAACTCCTCATGTCTTGTGTGTGTAGGTCTGTCTACTCTCCAGGTCATACTGGACACTGCAGCAGAGAAGAAATGGGTCGTCACGGCAATAAATGTTGGAAACCTCAAAGATGAGAGGAAGGACGAGGCGTACCGCTCCCTGTTCCAGGTAATGTGTCTATACACACTGTTAGTACTCACACCATAATACAGCACACTGTTACTACTCACACAATGATGTGAACGGGAATGTTTAGATGCTACAGTGGGCCCCCTTTGTTTACATTCTGTTTGTTTACATACCAGTTTACAAAGCCTAGGCTGTGTATTAACACAATACACAAATTCTGAACTGGACAATACAAATAAAAAAAGGGGAAAATAGTTTTTTATATCTTACACATATGCTCCAGTATTGGTAACTTGGTAACTTTCATTTAAGCATAACACAAAATAAATTTCTCAAGCATTTTTTAAGGGACATGTACGAGATCAAACTGAATTTATTATTGTAATGGTTAGTACTTTGTGTATTATACACTCTGATGTGTGTATGTTCACATGACCTGCGTTTGGTGTTGAATACGGCTAAATCTGAATGTTGTATTTTCTAGGACCTGGAGATCCGTAAGGAAAGACGCATCATCCTGGACTGTGAACAAGACAAAGTCAAAGACATCATGGAACAGGTTGATTCTCATTTTGTCACTATTATAAATCCTAATATAAGTCAAACTAGAGGAGACAATTTCTGAATAAATCAAAGTATGAATGCTGGATGTTGAAAAGCTGACACTAAACTGGATTGCTGTGTTGAAGGAGTATGAAGAGTTTGAAAAAGGGGAATGGATCAAAGGGTCTTTTTAGCTGAAAGTATGAATGAGTAAATATGTGTGTGTGTGTGTATGTGTGTGTGTTTATGTGCGTGCGTGTGTATGTGTGTATGTGTGTATGTGCGTGTGTGTCTGCTTTGACACATTTATATGATCGCGAGTGAGAAGCTGCTTCTCCCATAAGATGTTAAAGTTGAATTAATGTGAGAAAGTCTCAAGTGTCTTGATCTGTGTGTAGTCTGAATGAGTAGGGAGAGGTGGAAGAAATCAGTTAAGGGTCTGCACAGGCTTATTGTTAAATGATGAAACAGGTTGCTTTCATAGCAGCCAAAAACTTAACATTACTGTTCCCTTCCTGCTCAGCCTACACACTGTAACACTTGTCTGAAACACAGTGGAGATGTTAGCAATCCAAGCGCTAACCCCCTTTCACTTCTCCAGCAGATGGACACACATAGACAAGACTTTTCTCGGTCTTGAGAAGCTGAGCATTTATGAACTGACACTCTATAGATAATACTGTACATTAACTGACTGACAACTTACTACTAACCTTTCCCTTTATTATTTGACCTTGTCTGTTTGCGTCTTTATCTCAACATTTGTTTTTATTCAATACTCTGCACCAAAAATCTCAACTTCTAAAGCACTTACTGTACATCAACTAAACCTTCCATAACCATTGTAAGCAGTTTTCTGAAGGTTATTAAGTTCATGTGTTGTTAAATTTTTTAATGAGAGGCACATTTACACAAAATGTATTAGATATTGACACATTTGCATATTTATTTAAACATTTCGGAAAAATTTTAGTACAAAAAAAAATCGTTTTAATGTCAGTAATCAACTGTCAAATTTTCATGATGATATTTTACCCTATTCACCTGCAGTGTCTTAACCTTAGAGCTCTAACGCTAAATATTGTAACACCATCGCTAACGTCGGCTGTTTTTCACCAGATTTAATATAGCCAATAAAAAATACTTCTCATCAAAATATATTAAAGTACAACAATACATGGCAAATTTAGGTAGTTTCATTTTATTTCCCCATATACAACGTCTCATAAAACGAAAAAAAAAGGTATCATGGGGGCGGGGGTGGGGGGTGAAAATCACCCGAGCATATTCTCGCCTTAAAGGAGTTACAATACGTAGTAGCTGTCCTCAGAATAATGAAAAATTATATTCCTTATTTTTTTAGAACAAGGCTATTATATAGTCTAATTCCGGTGATGACTATGACATCAGTGTTGTGCCCAACTCCATTTTGATGAGAGTTTAAACAAGTTTTTTTTCTTGTTTATTATTGACGCAATGTTTACTCTCGTCCCATCAGGTGATCACTATAGGCAGGCATGTGAAGGGATACCACTATATCATCGCTAACCTGGTAAGTCACTGTCTGTCTTTACTCTATATACCTAGACATGTGTGACACCTTACCTTGGTGTCATTACCTTACTGGCTGGCAGTGGAAACAGTCACATCCAAACAAACTAAGATTGTACAAACATGATGTATGCTGGCAGGAAGAGCTGTAACAAAAGCTCCAAAGCAACATAGATGATGTGGTAATGGGTGATTGCTGGCTAGAGTATACAGTGTGGCAGTAGTCCCTGAGTAGGTCACAGTGCAAAAAAGTCCATTCCTAGTGGAATGTGAGCAGGTGGGTCAACTTTATCAAAAATAATTGGGGCCACATGCTTTAAAAATAGAAAAAAAAGGAAAGAGGATCCAATCTGTTGCTGTCTTCATGTGCTCCTCGGAAATATCGTAACTTCCCACTTGTGCAGTCCGAATTATACACGCATTCAAGTGATCCGCCATGCAGAAAACAAACTGCCAAACATGGAGGCTAGACTTAAGGTTGTTTTTTTCGTGGCTGATATTTAATAACCAGCTTAATTTCATGGTGTTGCCATTGAGTATCGCTGATTCCCCAAGTCTGGAAAACCTTGCAGGAGCTCTACGCATGGACGAAAGTTGGCATGGGAATACGCACACTTCTCCGCATAGAATATTTCTATAAATACCAACTTTTGTGGTGTAAAATGCTAACGCACATTTCACCCGGGTTGACACAAGGTTTTTGTGCCCTGCAGCCTTTATAAATGAGTCCCCAGGTGATTGTTGTCTTAGTTAGTATACACAATGCAACCCACATGGGATTTTTTAAAATTTTCAAACTATTTGTTGTTTGTTTTTGTATGTTATATATTTATATAATACATTTGCAATTACTTATACATAATTGATTGCTTCTTCAAAGAAAATAAAGACACAATTTGTGTTACTGTCAATTGTTGACACTGCTTTTTAACCATTTTTGCTACCGTAAAATGTAATTTCCCACTCGTAGCCTAATTACTGCTTTGGAGGGTCGTTCATGTGCTTATAACTTGTAAACACGGAGGAAGATGTGGAGACAGCTTTAAAGCACATGCTCTCTCTTGCTTAATGTGACTCAGCATACAGTTCATGGACATGGTCGAGCTTTAGTAGGTAGGTATGCTGATGTTAGCATAGCAAGCAAATAAGTAGTGCAACATGGAAAATAAGTCTGCATTTTTCTCATGATTTTCTATTGACAGGCAGGCTCTGTTAGTTATTCTATTGTTGATCTATCCTCTGTTTGACCAAATTGGTCCCGATTGCTGTATTGTGTTATTAATATTCTCCTAAAATGATGGTAGTTATAGAAATCAAAGTTGTTGGAGGTGTTAACCATATCTATATTTCAATGTGACATGATCAAAAACATGTGAACAATTGCCTGCACATTCAGAGACTCCTTCAGATCAGAATATAATAGAACAAACATTTTCCCAACATAAATCCAAAGTGTTCAGCTACATGCTTCTTTGTTGTTCCAGGGCTTTGTGGATGGAGACCTGTCTAAAATCCAGTACGGAGGGGCCAACGTGTCTGGCTTTCAGATCGTAGATTTTGACGATCCAGTGGTGGCAAAGTTTGACCAACGTTGGGAGGCGCTGGAAGAGAAGGAGTATCCTGGAGCCGATGCACGGATAAGAGTAAGATTTGAACCTCAAGGGGCTAGTTGACTGTATATTAGTTTACATGAATTATAGTTCATTTCTCCAGCAATGAAATATTATTATTGATCTTTTTGTAATTTATAGAATTATTTTTTAATTTCTGACAAAACAATCACAAACATACTGTATATGCATACAAGACTACAGACGCATAGGACATTAAAAGACAATACAAAGTACAACGGGGGGGGGGGGGGGAGGAGAGCAATTGAGTAAATTCAATGATATGTCCAGCTTCTCAAGCACAGACTTAAAGATCCAGGGTCCCTCCTCTCCACGGTCAAGTTCATGGAGGGTTGATGCTGCCCGTTTCATTGACAGTAGTAATCCATGAAGTCCTTTAACCAATTTTGAATGTTTACACTCAATAGAGAAACACTCTTAGCGTGCACATTTAAATGTTTTCATGTACAATACACATTACGTAGTGTTCTTGGGGTTAGTAATTTCATATCCTGATAACAATACATTTGTTGATTTAGCATATTTTTCATATAACATATATAACATATAGAAAACCGATTTGTATTTAGTAGGAAGTATTTGTACAACTAAGCCTAAATTAAACTGGTTGTTGGGAATGTTTTAGGAGTCGTTCCTCCACAGCTTATTTCAGACTGTTAGGACTTACACTATAATACACCTGTGTGCGCTCAGGTGGTTGCCGTGGAGCTGCTACAGCCGAGGCTCCAGTCGCCCTTTGTAGCGAAAATGAAAGACTGGCGGCTGCCACTAACGTTCATGAGGCTTTTGGTGTGAGCGCAGGGTCACAAGTAGGCCTATTGCAAATTGAAAGCTTTCTTTTCTGAACTTTCACTGAGTAGTCAAACACATACAACATGCTACCAGTGATGGGAGCACAGCGGGGCTATTAAGCGCTACATTTGTGTTACTGCTTCAAATAAAAAAGTCAACTTAAATGCTTTTAATGTGAAGCTAAGCTGTAGGAAATGTTCAGTTTGACTTAACAGTAACTTAACTGCGAGCTACATGTAGAGTTTGTGTCGTGAAGAGTGTGATTTGCAACACAATGAAATAAACGATATTGTATAAAATGAAACGATTGACGTTTCTGTTTAGTCAGAGGATATAAATCGTCATAACAGTCCTAGTCCAAATTGTCCTCTCCCATGTACTTCTTGGGGTTGATGGTAAGGAGCACATCTACAATAACACTTGTGGGATCAGGATCAAGGGTGATGTAATGACTGCTCAAGTACATAATCTTTTGTTGTGATTCACCTTATGACTTTGTGTAACATGGTTCACGGTTAATGTATGACCTGAATACTCTTGTGGGCCCTATGAGGACATGACAATGCCCAGCACTAGCAGCACTCCCAACGTTTGACATTTTCCTGGCCTTGATATTTTCAAGTTATATAGGGGAGAACGGGGTAATTTGTCACACGGGTTGGTTGTCACAATCGTTATATCTCGGAACCAGAAGGCGCTGTCTGTGAAATTTTGGTATGTAAATATCCAGAATTGGGATCAGTTGTCACCTACATAGTCTTCCTTGGAGTTAGACTGCTGAATTTGAGGTGAGAGGACTGTTTGTGTTTTTCATGTCAAATTGAAAATATTTAGCTCCTCAGTATTTTTCTTCTAGGCTTTTACACAATGGGTTCATAACAAAACAGTTGTTACCCATAAAAAGTGTGAAGGGTAAACTATAGTTTAGATTGTGGTTAGCAAGCTAATTAGTTGTCAGATGGTTGTTGTCCTTGATGCTAGCAAGAAATTCAAGTTGGGATTGGTCGTCACATTTTTTGGGGGGTTGGTTGTCACATGTTATCCAAAGGCTACAGCCAGAAAAGGAACCCAATAATGAAATAAATTGTTAAGCTGTATCCTCACTGACACCCCAGAGAAGGAAAGAATAGAGCAGGAAGAGGCAGCTAGCATGCAAAAGAAAAAAGGGCAACAAAATCAAAACAACCCAGTGCATCCCAAACTAGACCAGTTGCCAAGGCTACAGTACGTTATGTAGGCCTATTTGTCAACTTGACATTGCAATTAAATGTTCAAATTTAGTTCTACTTTCTTTCCTTCTTTTTATGAGTATTCCCATTAAGATAACATTGTGACAAACAACCCCATAGTGTGTGACAACCGACCCCTTGATGGGGTTGGCTGTCACAATGTGTAAGGGTGTCTTTGATGATTAATTTCTTCTTTATTACAATAAGATAGAAAAAGTGAGGGGTACACATTTCAAGCCAACACCTTAAGCTTCAATTTAATGTAGGAATGACTTTTGAAAGATGTTTGGTGATGAGCAATTCTCACTAGAGTAAAAAGTGTGCCTACTTACCCCGTTCTCCCCTACTATAGATATTTTTGGTGGAAACTGGGCCTCAGACATTTTGCACCGAGAATAAATGTCTCAGGACAACATCTATTTCTGGCTCTTACATTTTTCATAATTTCTTCTTAAATGCTCTCCAGCCAGCTGCGTCCCACAGCAGCTGTTTACTGTAAGCAAAAGCTTCTTCTTCTTCAGGTTCATTTAATCCCTGTGGCCATCAAAAGGAGGCAGGCCACATGTGTTAATATATCTGCTATTTTAGAAGTGCACTGCTGCTACGCACGGCCATCCATTTTGTGTCTGCTTTGGTTACATAATGTACAAATGACACCAGGCTGCTACAATGTAACCACACACACACACCTTCACACATCAGAGGGCTCACCTACAACATGGTGTTAAGTATGGGAGGCATTGGATTAATGCTGGTTCATTAAACAGCCTCTTTTTCAAGTAGGACAATACATGTTTTATTCTTGGAATATATTAGAAAAAGATTTTGCTGTGTCAAATTTTAAAATATGATAACCATAACAATTAACAAGTTGAAATACAGTAGGTGAGGCAGTTTATACGATCACATCAGTCTGAAAAAATTTCAATCTAGAAGATTGTTCTTATTAAGTGTTAAGAAAAACACAACCTGAGCCCTGGGCTGCAGATTTGTGTTGCTATGTGTTCATGCTGTGATTGTGTAGCATGCGGACAACATTCAGATTTCCTGAAAGAATATTTTGTCATCATCCACCATGATTTTATGACACTTTATAATTAATGTTGTTTTGTGTCAGGTGTATTTTGATAACGATGTGTCAAACTTGTTGAAAAAAAAATCTAAATAAAGAAGAAATGTATGTAATACTTATGCCAGTGTTGCTGTGTTTTTCAGTACACCTCGGCTCTCACCTATGACGCTGTCCATGTGATGACTGAGGCCTTCCGTTTCCTTCACAAGCAAAGAGTAGACATGAGTCGTCGTGGCAACAGTGGGGACTGTCTGGCCAATCCAGCGGTGCCCTGGGCACAGGGGGTGGAGATTGAACGAGCCCTTAAACAGGTAACCATGGGGATTAGATCCTTACTAAGAGAGAGAGAGAGAGACTGAGCAACTCCTGTTAAAGTAGTTAGTGGTTAGTCTTTGTGTGAGGGGGAACATACGTAGGTAATGAAGCATTGACTGCATTGCAACTCTCCCTCTGTTCCAATCCCCGTATTTCCCTACTATGTAGTATGGTATTTATGGTATTTAGTAAGATTTAGGGTGTCCCAATTATTGTGGTCAGATTTAGCATGCTTAAAAATACCCGGATGCACTACTACATCCGGTTGAGATTTTTAGTGTTGCAATCAGCATGGTATTTGGGTGAGCCAGGTTGTAAGGCGGCTTTATAAACACAGCCCCACTTTAGCGTAGTGTTGGCAGATCATAGCACTATCCATCATCAGGCCCTGTAAGCAGATGTTATAGTGCAGCAGGTCACAAGGTACCAATGATTCTGATATTATTCCTACTCCACCTCTCCACTAGATCTTGGCATTTGTCTTGTTGTAACTCATTTTGGGTGGCTCTATCTTTTACTTGGTGCTGCAGCCATTTAAGGTAGCCTTAATGTCGGACTCCAAATTTGCCAGCTAGTTTTCCAGAATGACACATTATGTCAAAATTGCACTAAAGTGATTACTCATTAGACAAAATCAGGTCATAAAGGAAAATGTTTAAATATATATGTTACATAACGTTAAATTGTCACAACTTAATGATGTAGGAATGTTTCTTTGCCAATATTTTTTAACTTGAACTTGTGAGCCTAAATAAGACGTGTGTGTGTGTTTGTGTGTCTGTGTGTAGGTGCGTGTGGATGGTTTAACAGGGAACATTCAGTTTGACCAGTATGGTAAGAGAATCAACTATTCAGTGACAGTCATGGAGCTGAAGACCAATGGACCTATAAAGGTAAGTAAAAAAAATCAATTTGCCATCATCAGCATATATCTTTATGTTAGATAGCTGACCTCCCTCTGTGTGCTCTCAGATCGGCTACTGGAATGAGGTGGATAAGATGGTTGTGACAAAGACAGACATCTACCCTAACGACACAGGGGGAATGGAAAACAAGACAGTCATCGTTACAACAATACTGGTAATGACAAAAACAACGCAGTGGATTTGTCACCATGTGAAAGTGCTGGCCAAGTCAATAAAAGAATACACAGCAATGTAACAATTCAGTGAAAAATAAGCTGTTGGTGGTTGTCAGTATCAGAATTAGCGTTATTGGTTAAGGATGTGTACACATACATATGACTCACTTACAGGAAAATAGAAATAGACACACAAATGATGAATAAAGACAACTAAAGTTAAACATAGAACTAATGTATATTAAAAGACAGGTAGGTAAAAGTAATGTTTATATATGATATTTATGTACAAAATCGACAACACACAATGTCTGTATATAAGTAGTGTTCTGTAGGTATATTAAAAAAACAAATAAACAAATTACAAAAACATAAATTGTGTAGGCTTACAAACAGAGCTCCAAAAACAAAAACAGCTAGTAATGTAAAACATACTGTATGGAAAGATAATGGCTTTGTTCCTTTAAATTTATTTTACATGAATGGAATATAATAGCAAAACAATTTCTGATCTGAGGAAAAGAACATTGTGTTACTGTTTTACAGTGCTCGTGACATTCAATGTTGTGAGCCATTTTGACATTGTGCAAAGTCAAGATGGAATATTAAATAAAAGGCTCTCGTTCCCTAAGCAATTGACATTTTAAACAGGAAATTGTGCTTTTATTTTGACGCCTATTTGAACTGTTGTATTTAGTTTTATTTTAAATTGCCCTTCCCTCTTAAAATATTGAATTACAAATTGTATAACATTTTCATTTATTTTTCACTACTATAAAATTGTGGAAAGATTGCCATGGTTAGAAAATAGTTAATTTTTAATTTCTGTCTTCAGTGTAATCATGTTGTGTTCCACAAAGCTGTAGTGAAGAAAAATTCCCACTTTGGTGGACAAAAATGTTATATTGTTTTATGCATTGTAAAGTACAAATTAAATGCAAGTACAGAAATGGATATTAATGACACAATGTGATTCATATATTAGAAGGCTGGGTTTTCTCTACCATTTAGAGTGATTTCATAGTCAGCTTCGAAATATGGAAAGCACATCACGATTCACAGTAAAGCCTGTTAACATCTGTGTGTGTGTGTGTGTGTGTGTGTGTGTGTGTGTGTGTGTGTGTGTGTGTGTGTGTGTGTGTGTGTAGGAAGCCCCCTACGTGATGATGAAGAAGAATTCTGAGCTGTTTCAAGACAACGACCGTTATGAAGGTATGCCTGTATACTGTATGTGTCTTTTTATTTACATTTGTTTAGTCTTTTATTTTCAGAGCTACAGAAAAGCTGCTCTACAGTCTAACCCAAGTTTCTCACTGCCACCAACTATTGTACAACCACCAAACCACTTCCAAAACCAATACTTATACAGTTTTTGCATACAAGTGCCGGCAGTGGCGAAGTGGGTAGGGCGGTCGTCCACTGGATTGCAGGGTCGGAGGTTCGTTCCCCCGCCTACCCACCACATGTCGAAGTGTCCCTGGGCAAGACACTGAACCCCACGTTGCTCTCGATGGTTCAGAGAGCACCTTGCATGGCAGCTACTGCCATCGGTGTATGAGTGTGTGTGAATGGGTGAATGTGGTAAGAAATGTAAAGCGCTTTGAGGCTGAGAAAATTGACTAAAAAGCCCTATATAAGACAAGTCCATTTACAATATGCAGAACATGTTATATCTTTTTTGTCATTAATTTCTCCTTCATTTTTTATTTTCTTAAATGATGCTAGGTTACTGTGTTGACCTGGCTGCAGAGATTGCAAAGCATTGTGGGATACGCTACCAGCTAAAGATTGTTAGTGATGGAAAATACGGAGCAAGAGATGCAGAAACCAAGATCTGGAATGGTATGGTTGGAGAGCTGGTGTATGGGGTAAGATTTAAAACACACACACACACACACACTAGGGCTGGGCAATTAATTGAATTTCGATTTTGGTGGCTTCCCTCGGTCATGAAAACAAGATAATCGTAATAAAACGGTTATTGTGCGGCACGCCGGGTCATGTGTAGTAAATGCAGCGCACCCTTCTGTCTCCACCTGCGCTCCGCCCCGCCCCCGCCCGAACACTGTCGCTTTCAGCGATTCCAGTGCAATTGTTTATTCAGCATAAAGTTAAAACGCTCGTCCAGGATGTTACACCGAAACACAAAAGCCTTGCGCGATTGAAGCAGCGTTTCACTCGGTGAAACATGGTGTGAGTGAGACACTGTGATGGCGGTGGGTAACGGTGTCATTCACTGTGAGAACTTGCCGGTGTGAGCCGCCGCGCAGAAAAGCTCTGTGGCTTTACGGGTAAAATGATAGTCGGGGATTCCTGCACGTTAACGCTGTCGAGGGGAAAGGCTTCCGCTTTCTGATTGCATTTGTCGAGCCTGAATATATTGTGCCATGTCGGCAAACTATCTGCGCGACAAGAGCAAATATACAGTGAGACGCACCCCCTCCAATAGTTTCAGTCTACAGACGAAAAGTTACAACCAGCACCTAAGCATGGATTTCGTTTAAATAAAGCGTCTAATTTTTATGATCAGCGCTCTGATGCAAATTCTGAAGTCTGAACAATGTTCAGACTTCAGAATTTGCATCAGAGCGCTGACACCGTAATGTTCAGTGAACATTACGGTGTCAGCTGTGGTGTAGTTTTTTTTAACAGCAACTCAACGTGCACTGCAAAAAAAAAAAAGGCAATAAGTCGATCTTTTTGTAGATTCATAGCCTACCTCCTCTTATAAGTCGAAGTACAAATCAATGAATGGTTCACAATCACATCCCTAGTAAAATATTAATTTTACTCTTAGATTCGAAGGTTTTACTGATTATTTATTTTGTGTGGCTTTTTAGTTGTAGGCTATGTTTGAGGAGCATAATTGGGAGTTTTGTTTATGTAATGTTGAAAGAATTGGATGAATTTTCATTTTGGTGCATCCCTACAATGAATAATCATCTTTAATAACCGTGATTACAATATCAATCAAAATAATCGTGATTATCATTTTTGCCATAACCGAGCAGCCCTAACACACACACGCACACACACACACACACACACACACACACACACACACACACACACACACACACACACACACACACACACACACACACACACACACACACACACACACACACACACACACACACACACACACACACACACACACACACACACACACTCTATTCTTTTGGCAATTTGACATAAAAAACAGAGTAATCGACCAGTAATAGGAAAGTTCTGTAGGTAGACATCCATCTCATGGAAGAGGGCGCTAGTGAGCAGGCCATGGAGTAGGTTGTGTTTTTTTACTCATCTCCTCCACCATTTAAATACAAATCGCAAATTTTTAAGCCTTTTGACTGTGGCAAATTACGCATAAAGCTCTTTAAGATGGGGAGGACCAAGAAAAAAACTTCAAAGACGCTGGAGGTGACTTTTGTTAAACGAGCTAGCTAGCAGCTCACCAGGCTTGGCTAGTGCCAGTGATGACCTCTCGTCAACACCGATGGAGGTTGACTCCCCGTCTTCTATCATACAGGCCAATAGACGATTGGAAAACTCTATGACCACAAGGTTTGACAACCTAGAGTTGTCCCGCGCTGAGGTGAAAACTAGTTTGGCCACAAACTCTTCGCATAACCAGCTTGGAGGAGACTCTAGTCCAGCACGAGACGCGCCTCACCGAGCTGGAAAAAAGTTGCAACGTGCTGTCTACTCAGAACAAACTCTTGAAAGCAAAAGTGTGTGACCTCGAAGGGCGATCAAAATATCAAAATATCAAAATTGTGGGTCTGCCCGAGAAGATTGAGAAGGGCTCGCCTACGACGTTTGTGTCAGACCTGTTGCCTAAACTCCTGGGAGCTGACAACTTTCCCCACGGGATCAAAGTGGACCGGGTTCACCGAATTGGGCGGCTGAGCAACAACAAGCCACGCATCATGATCGCAAAATTACACCACGACCCGGTAAAGGAAAAGAAAAGGCAATAGCCTGCAGCAAGAGTCATCGTGGACTTCAGGAGAAAAAGAGGAAGCACGCACAACCTTATTCACATCAATGGGATGGCTGTTGAATGTGTCTCCAGCTTCTGCTTCCTGGGGACCCACATCACCTGGTCCACTAACACCTCCAGTCTGGTTAAGTCCTGAGGACACTGAAGAGACACCACCTGTCCTCAGCTGTACTGATGAACTTCTACCGCTATGTGATCACAGTCTGGTACGGAAACTGACTGTAAGGCGCTACAGCGGGTGGTAAAAACCGCCCAGCGCATCCCAAGGTGTCCACTTCACCCCATTGAGGACGTCCAAAGAAAACGCTGTCTACGGCGAGCTCACAGCATCCTTAAAGACTCCTCCCACCTTTCCCAAAGACTGTTTGCCCTTCTGCCCTCCAGTAGGCGTTTCAGAAGCCTCCGGACCAGAACCAGCAGACTGAAGAATAGCTTTTTCCCCAGAGCTGTCTCTCTACTGAACTCTTCCCCCCGCTGACCCCCTTCCCCTGCTCATCACCTCACACCCATCATCCCCCCACCACTCCTCATGGTCATGCACACTCATCTATGATCCACCTGTATTATTGTATATACAGTAGTATGTTCATATCACCTCAATAAGTTATGGACCTGTACAATATGTCCATATTCTGTATATATCTGTAATCTAGTATAGCATGCTCACTGCACCTTGATCTGTATAATGTAATCCTAAAAATATACTTATATTTATAGCATTTATTTATATTTATAGCATCCCATTTATCCAGCCATCCATATACACCCAATAATTCTAATGTTTTGTCTACATCTGTACATTTTGTAATTGTACATAGCACAGATTCCTGCACTTTCTGTTTATTGCACTTCTGGTGAGATGCCAAACCTCTTTTCGTTACTTAATACGTGTATATGTGTAATGACAATAAAGTTGAATCTCATCTCATCTCATGTAAAAAGCCTCTGATATAATTTGAAATGCTTGTTTTTGTAGGCTATTGTTAACGCATTACCCATTCATTTAAATGAATAAATAACATTGTCAAAAACTCTCACTCTGTCTTTTTCTCTCCATCAGAAAGCAGACATAGCAGTGGCTCCCCTCACCATCACTCTGGTCCGTGAAGAGGTGATAGACTTCTCCAAACCCTTCATGTCTCTCGGCATCTCCATCATGATCAAAAAGCCTCAGAAATCCAAACCAGGAGTCTTCTCCTTCCTGGACCCGCTGGCCTATGAAATCTGGATGTGCATTGTCTTTGCCTATATTGGAGTCAGTGTTGTACTCTTTCTGGTAAGTCTGTGTTTTGAAATCTAAGGTATAATAAGTTCACCGTGGCTGTCACTAAGGACCACCAATGTTGGGATGTTATAGGTAGGGAAGAGAGCTTTGTGATATAGCACACATTAAAAAGAATTTAGCTAATTAAAAAGTTGAGTTGTGATGTTCTTCTGTATTCAAACCGTTCAAAGCAATTCAGATAATCTTTTATGCATTTTTAAATATTTGTTGCTCTTCTAAATTAGAATGTATGTGTTTCTTAATCCTTCCTAACCTTACACATAACATTACCACCAACAAAGAAATGTATAATAAATATGATATCGGACAGCATTGGTATCCGGTCGATATCAAAACCGTATCGGACTGAAAAATAGTGGATTGGTGCATCTCTCTGGCTTGCTTGAATATTCAGTTTGAAATGTGCAGACATATTTGAAGCCTAGATACAGTTCAGATCCTGGTAATTCACTTAAGACAGCTGTGTTGATTACTGATGGGCATGTTTTCTCCGTGAAGTGGAATTGTTCAAATCAAGTGAAGATGTTGCTGAACTGCTTTGACAGGCTTTGCTATTATATCAAGTAAACAAGTACAGATTGTGATTGCCATTTTGATCTGTTCATAGACAGTCTGATCCAAGTGGTCCATTACAGTTGCTTTTTAATTCAATTTAACACATGACACAGGAAAGGAGGCGTTTTGCATGAAACACAGGTTGCGTTTACAATGTGAAAGTTCTATGAGGGGGATTTTCAGCTCAGTGCAACACATTTAAGTTTTGGCAGTTCTTTCATTTAAGGGAAGACAGTAAACAGCCACAGTAAAATCTCTGTCACCTTTGGTTTTTAGCCTGGACCTAAGGACATCTGGCAGCATCTGTTGAGCTTACCACATTGCTCTGACTGGAGCATAAATGTGCAGCAGCTCAGACATATATTGAGGTGCCAGCCCATGCAATGATTTAAAAACTAATTATACAATCTTGAACTGGATCCTAAAACACACAGGAAGCCAGTGGCGAGAGGCAAGAACAGGGGTGATGTGGTCATATTGCCTCTTCCCAGAGAGGAGACGAGCAGCCACATTTTGTACCAGCTGCAGGCGACGGAGCAAACATTGGTCCACACCAAAACAAAGGGAATTGCAATAATCTAAACAAGACATTATAAACATGTGTATGACTCTCTCAAAGTCATTTGTAGGGAGATAGGGCTTCCCTTTTGCCAGGAGTCGCGCCTGAAAAAAGGTTTTCTTGACGACTGAACTATTTGTTTGTCAAATTTAAAACCATTGTCAAAATTAACTCCAAGGTTTCGAACAAAAGGGCGGCTGTAGGAGGCTAGGTTCCCAAGTACACTGTTGATGCCATCCAGGAGTTCAGATATACCAAATGCAATGATCTCAGTTGTCTTATTGTTTAGTTTTAGGAAATGAAGTTCCTTCCAGCAATCTCACGCACTTGGATAATTGTTCCGAGTCAGACTGAAGAGATTTGACAACTTCTGTCAATACAAAATCCTGCATGAACAGTATACATTCTCCTGTAATGAGGAAATGTGTTTTATTTTAGGTAGTGTGAAAAAACTTATTCATATCACTTTGCAGGTATCCCGATTCAGCCCCTACGAGTGGACACTTGAGGAGCCAGAGGATGGAACTTTGCCGCTGACTACTGAATCCATAAATGAGTTTGGGATCTTTAACTCCCTTTGGTTCTCTTTGGGTGCTTTCATGCGGCAGGGTTGTGACATCTCACCAAGGTTGGTACACTCATTTCTGTTTTTCTTCTAGTTAAGAATGACTGAATTTCTGATCTTTTTTATCAAACATGATTTTGTTGCAACCACACACATACGCTTTTGACAAAACACCTGTGCTTCTCTGCACGTTTTAAACATTAAAAAGCTATTTCTGCTTCATCTGCTTTGAAACCAGAGAAAGAGGTGGATTTTGCTCGTGAGCAACTTCTGTGCTGCCGTTAGCTGCAATCCAGTGGCTTAGAAAAGTATTCAGACTCCTAGAACTTTTCCACATTTTGTCAGGTTACAACCACACATGTACATTTATTTTATTGGGGTTTTATGTGATAGACCAACACACAGTTGTGCAGCCGGATCTACTATGGAATTGTTTAGACCAAAGCATATGCATGTGTTAACTGCATATGCTTTGGTCTAAACGTTGACTAGAATGGCCCAGTCAAAGTTTATACCTAAATCCAATTGAGAATCTCTGGAAAGACTTGAAAATGGCTGTTCAGAGACACGCTCCATCCAATCTGACTGAGTTTGAGCTATTTTTCAAAGAAGAATGGGCAAACATGTCAGTTTCTAGTCTCTCTTAATAACAGTGCCACCTCGTGGAAAATTTAATAAGTGAAAAATAGAAAACCTTGTGGAGTGGTGACGCACGTTCTGTACTATACTATCTATGGTTCTGTACCATTTTTGCTCTTCTAAGTGTAACGGTGCAGGCTGAATTGAAGCTAGAAAAAACAGGTGGAAGAATAAGCAGAAGTATAGTGGATATGAATTATTAATTATTACTTCATAATTCATTGCAGCGACAGCACCTTTTAAACACATTTAAAAATTGCTTTACAAAACAATTAAAAACACAAGTAGAACACAGTACACACAAATAAAGTAAGAATGAAATAAAGACATAAAAGTACTGAAAAGCAAGTGGGTTTTTAAGAGCGATTTAAAAACTGCAACATAATTGGCAGCCCTGATCATAGGTGGTTGCTTGATAATGGTCACTCGCTACAAGTGGTTCCAGTCCAGGCACAGCAATATTTTATGTTTTTTTGGTACAAAGCCCTTGACTCTGATACAGACACAAGAAGCATACTACTACTGCTATAATGCTGCAATACCAAAAGAGGAAGTGTGTTCCCAGGATGCAATGCCACAATGGTCCATAGAGGGCCAAAGTAATACCACAACTTCTAGATTTTGTGCAGGGAGTAAGAATCAAAGTCAGATTGATGTTTTGTTTTTTTAAACCCAAATTACTAAAGATTCAGCCGTTATAATCTTGTCCTGACCTGGGAGTGTAGATTGAAAAAACTAAACAATGTAATGGTGTTAAATTAAGAAGAGAGATGGACCAAATGAGAAATGATTTGAAGTTACCAATAGGTCTAGTGAGGACTTTGTCTGTCTAGGGCAAAATCACATATGATAACTGACCAAAAAAAGCTTTGAATCATTCTAATGAAATGTTCACTCCTCCCATCTAGCTCATGTGTTACTCACAAACAAACAAAGACATGAGTTATGAGACTGTTATAATGGCATACCTTGGTGTGTGTGTGTCTGTGCACAGGTCTCTCTCCGGTCGTATTGTGGGTGGTGTGTGGTGGTTTTTCACTCTGATCATCATCTCCTCGTACACTGCTAACCTGGCTGCCTTCCTGACGGTGGAGCGGATGGTTTCTCCCATTGAGAGTGCTGAGGACCTGGCCAAACAGACAGAGATCGCATACGGGACCCTGGACTCTGGATCCACCAAGGAGTTCTTCAGGGTAAGGACTTCAGGCTCACTCAAGTACAAATTACCTTACCAGCTGTTTGTACTAGACCTCAACAGTTTGCTCTATTTGCTGACTTTTCCTGCGTTTCCAAATCTCACTCATTCTTTTGTCTATTCTACATACCACAGCCCATCATAAAAAAACAATTAATAGTAAGCATGCAGTAGACAAGGCACACAATTGGGACACACTTTTACTAATTTATTTCATCATAACATTGAGCCTACCCTTGAACTTGCTTATATATCCGTCCCATCCCCGTTTGTTTCCATATGGAGGCTCCGTCAATGTGACGCCACTTCCGGTGCGCACTGGATTGTGGGTCAGAATCGCCCAAATAGCATGCTGATTTCAACGCTAAAATTTATTAGGCACCCGGATATTTGTAAGCTTGCTTAATCCGACCACAATAATTGGAACATCCTAAATCTTTTTTTTACCATACTAAATAGCAGAAAGTAGGGGGATTGGAACGCAGGGCTAGTTGTCTGCTGTAGTCTATCTCTTTGAGTTGGAAAGTGTCTCGCCCATTAAGTAACATTGTCTCCTAGTGGTGACTCCAAATCTTTCACCATTTAGACGGCACCAACATAAGTAAGACTTATGGAAATAAGACATTCCACTAATTGCAGAAATGGTAAGAGGCAGTCAAAGTTGCCCTTGGGACTTTTTAACCACTATAGCTTCCCCTAGGAACTATTTTCTTAGCTCTGTTGATTTAATCTATTAGCTACTGCTGTAAATTTTGTTTGCATTTCTTTTCTCACTGGGATTGATGTATTTTAATTATCTGTAACATGAGTGCCATCTTGCCCCGACGGACTTGAGCCGTGAATCCCAAATGAAAATGCCATCATGTTGAGGTCAAGTTCACGTTTTTATTTGTCATATGCATAAAACAATTACAGTTTAATTGCGTGCTCTTCCAAATGAAAGGTTGAGGAGAAAAAAGAAAAAGAAAATGAGAATAGAAGACCTAAAACATAAAATAGGAGGAAGCAAAGCCAGAAGATAGATGCTGCTGGTGTTGGCAGAACATATGCAGCAGCTTCTACAATGTACTGAGAGAGAATGGAGGAGATAAAGCAGCTCATGCAATGTTATAAATATACATGCACACAACACTGTTTGTATTCCCACAGTGCAATATTGTTGGCGAAATGTGAGGAGTGAGTCATAGTTTCACCATAGAAAATGAATAGGGATGCGCAACAAAATGGTCAAAATCTCTTGACTGGATATTTAATCAATCAAATGAATACATGCATTACATACACATAGACACAGCCGGTCAATGGGTCAAAGTGCTAGCTACATTGTCTTTTCGTGGGCAGATTCCATGAGGGAGACAATTGGTCCAAACGTTGTTGAAGAAAAGGAAAAAAATGTCATTAAAGCTGGGGTGGAGGATTTGGGGAAAAAATGGCAGTTAGGATAGAGATTTGAATCCAAATACCTCAACCGATCCACTTGTTCTCTTTGGTCCCTCCCCTATGGTCCCTCCCTGACACCTTCTACACCAACAAAGTCATGCCAAAGTGAATGGACAGTCCCAACAGCCAATAAGAACAGAGAATCGGAGCCTCGCTCATGTTAACTTTGACCAATCAGAAATCCTATACCCCAGCTTTAATGAGTGTGCGGTACTTTTTCTAACTTTCCAAAGGGTCTTCCACCTTTCTGCCAAAATGCCAGGCAACCCATCTTGCTCTGGTGATAGCTGTACCCCAGTTAATAACCATTAAAATATATGTATTTTTAGTGTATGTAAAAATAAATAATTTTGTGATGATTTGGTCTTGATGGACCACAGCCTCTTTCTGAGAGGACTGTTTCAAAGAGTGTTTGCCCGGGATGGGAAGACTTGGCCATACATCCTTGATGGATTGGTTTTCCTTGGCTTGTATAAATGAAGCAATCTGCTGTTTTCACCATGTCTAGTGTAGAAATAAGCCACTGCTTTGTGCTTCAGTTGTTTTGCAATGCAACAGAAGAGAACAAAGCAGCTACACGTACATGCACATGGCTTACTAGATAGGTTAGGTAATATATTTCAAAATGTTTACACATTGTCACACTTATCAGCAGTTGGGGGTAACACTTAGAGACACACTTTGTACTTTAAGGTAGCCAAGTGGAACAAACTAAATTGTAGTATCTAATCTGTGTCTGTCTGTCTGTCTCTTTTTTTAGCGTTCTAAAATCGCCCTGTTTGACAAAATGTGGCAGTACATGAAATCGGCAGAGCCTTCACCGTTCGTCAAGAAAACCTCGGAGGGCGTGCTGCGCGTGAGAAAGTCCAAAGGGAAGTACGCCTACCTGCTGGAGTCCACCATGAACGAGTACATCGAGCAGAGGAAGCCCTGTGACACCATGAAAGTGGGCGGGAACCTGGACTCCAAGGGCTACGGCATCGCCACGCCCAAAGGATCCCCATTAAGGTGGGTGGATCAGTATAACAATGCTAGCCAAAACCCGCACTGCCATGTACCATTCACAGTACTAACCTACTGCCTAGCATACTGTCCCCATACTTTGCCCCCATTTTACACAGCTAATTTTTCAACATACAAAACTTGTTGAAAAGGGTAGTTTTTAACAGCTGACTTAACAGTGTTGAGTGGAATCAGAATTTCCCATCACTGAATTCTGTGAAGCCTTAACAGTACTGGATGGGAACACACTGGCTGACCACCTGCTGTGTTAGTCAGGTGGTCTGTTGCCAGTGTGTCGGCTGTGGCTGCAGCCCTGCTCAGGAAAACAACATGGGGAGCAATGTAGTCTAGTCCCAAGCTTTTAGTGCCAATTGGGTTTTGCAGTATGCGAGTGTGATGAATGGGGCATGGTGGCTTACTCGTTGTTATAATAATCCACCTACCCTGATGACATCATCTGAGTGGTTTGTATTCTGACCATGGTTACCACCTCTGACCAATGGCTAGTGGTGGTTGCTGTGACGACTGGGGGAGGGAGGGCTGTTACAAGTTGAGATTTCAGGTCTTAAAGAAATAATTCATCACAAAAAGTCTAAGGATGTATTTGGTTAGTAGTATGTTTAGTCTCTTTTTTGTCTCCGTGTAATTTCTATTAAAATAGATTATGAGACAATTATAACTGTGAACTGCTTCAGCCATCCGCTGCTATATAAATTACCATAAAAAAAACTGAGTTCATATTCTCTTTGGTGAGAAGAATTTGGATGCAGGTTTTCCGACAATTATGATGAACTCGCTCTTTAAGACCTGGATCGGCGGATTGTTGATATGAGTTTATGACCCACACTGTTTGTGTGTGTGTGTGTGTGTGTGAGATGTGTGTGTGTGTGTCCCTATGTTTGTGTGTTCATTTTCCAATATAAATGTAATGTGTGTCCTTCAGAAATAACTAGTTTATTATCTATACTATAGTTACATATTATATACAGATACAATTTTAGTCACATCCCTCAGAACTTCTTTTTTTATTCTAATTTGAAACCCCTGCAATTTTCTCTTTGGTTACTGATTCCTTTCAGCTTTTTATGTAGCAAGTTTTTAAGGGCACGAAAAGATTGGGTTTACGTACAATTCCTTGGAATGTTATTGTTCATTAGAATGTCCACGGATATATTATATTTCTTGAAAATAAGAAAAATATAGCATGAACCTTCCCTCGCACTAGCACTTCTATATTCTACACTCATTATTAATGTGAACCCAGTCAAATATTCTAAAAGCTTCATGTTATTACTTTGACATCACACATTGTTGTCCAATAGGCTGGAGTACAAAGACAATGGAAAATGTGTCAGACTTCACCACACTTCACATTTTAAATCTGAATGTCAATAATGATCCATATACCTGTGTGTGTGTGTGTGTGTGTGTGTGTGTGTGTGTGTGTGTGTGTGTGTGTGTGTGTGTGTGTGCGTGTGTGTGTGTGTGTGTGTGTGTGTGTGTGTGTGTGTCTGTGTGTGTGTGTGTTGATAAGCAGCTTTGTTTCTCACTTCTGTGTCTTTACAGCACACTACAGATGGCTGTATGCTTTTGCCCCTTCCTCTCCCAGTCTCTCTGTGTTGCTGTCTTTGTTAATCCACTTCTAAATTTAACTTTTCTCTGCACATTTTGCTTAATGACGATCACAGTTATTTGTATTCCTAAAAGCAGTGGTTAAAGCTACATTAAGCGATTTTTGGTCGTGAAAGGGCAGTATTAATTAGTCCTTTATACTCCAGTACTCTATATCAATTGCGATCTAAGACAAATTCCCGCCACAGATGGACAACATCTGTTGCCATAATTTCTTTGATTTTACATTTACTTTACATGTATTATATTTAATATATTTGACATTTATTTGTGACACCCCCTTTGTAAAAGAAAATATAATATAGTGGTAGTTGATAGGGATTTGTCTTCAAAAAACTAAAATGTATGGCATGTTACATCATGTATGATTTACAAATAGTTGGATTAAACGATTCATTATAACATTTGAATCAGTTTTATACATTATAAGGAAAACAAGATTACCTATTTTTCAAAATAAAAGTGTGAAGTTATTAAAAAAGTTAAAGTTAAACCATTCTTATCAAATTAAACCTCAAACTACATAAAAAAACCATCTAATCAGCTCATTTGAACTTAAACCGTTAAGGGATGGGGGCAGTGGTTGTGGGTATCAGTGAAAATCACAAGGATTTAAAATATTAAGAAAATGTTTAAGTTGAAAGAGCTACAAAGTTGGTTGTTACCTCTCAGTGAGATCTACAGTGTTAACCCCTTTCAGATTACTTTAATTATTTTATTACCAAATATATCGCTTAATGGAGCTTTAAATCTAACAATTTGGAAGATCTACTGTATGACTGCTGTTGTTTAAGCATGGTAGAACCAGAGACATCATTTTCAATTTCTACGACTTTCAGTCTTGTTTATTCTGAGAATTATTCACTGAGTCCCTGCTAACATGTCTCTGCTCCTAGCATGATCTCACTGTTGTCACAATGTGTTGTTTCACTTGCTGCCTCTATTGCAGTCACAGGGACAATCTCAATGGCGGGTTCAGTTCCGAAAAGAAAAAATTAAAGCGGTCACACCCATTTGGCATATCAGAATCATCGTGTTCAAATTATAATACAAAAATACAGCGATGATTCCTCAATCAATGACAATGGAGTTGCTGATATAAAACACTATTTGCATCCCATGAAACCAAAGTGAACTGAGCCCAGGCCTGGTTAAGAGTCACATGTTTACATGACATAATATACAGAAGATTTAAGGACACATTAAAAACATTAGCCTTTATTTATCACTACATAACACACAAGGTTTGTTCTTGACATGGCTGCTTGATATACAAAATACCACACACAATTAGCAGCAATTGTGCTGCCTTTTTGTCCTGTCATTATATCATGCCTATTTCCTAAAAGCTGCTGGATTGTCTCTTCTTCTCAAGAGTCAATGTAGGCCTGTAGGTTTAACAATAGGAAATTTGGTACAAAATGTAGGCCTATTCAAACAAACCACAGGGCTGGTAGCACAGAGATATATATGACTTGTCTTCAAATGTAGGTCAGTTTTTTTAATAGTTCTGATGTAAATTAGTAAGACAGTTTCACAAAATCGTTGTGAAATTGAAGCCCAAAGTCATTATAGTCTTTTAAGAAATTATTTTTTTGTTAAGATTATCTACAGCAAATTGATTATATTAAATAAACCACTTTTTTATTACATTGTTGGGTGATAAAACCACTCCCGGAACCACTAACTTAAGGAAGGAAAGGGCCCTCAAGCTCTTTTCCACCAGATGAACACTCCAGTATAGCAGACCCTGGAGAGGGCTGGCCTGTATGTGGACTGGCTCAGGACATTCAAAGCGGAGCAACTTTCCTGAATCCTGCTGTCCTACTAATCACATGCAGAGCCCACACAGGGCCGTATATGTTAAGCCTTATGAGGAGGATGGTGGTCGCTGAAAAGCTGAGCGATAGAGAAAAAGAAATCCTCGGCTATTAAGCATGCCATGTGGTTTTCATACATTACAATCAGATCATTTGTAAAACACTAATTGTAGCCGGTTGGAGTTCCAGAAAGATGCCCTAAGACTTTGTAAAAGTAGTATCACTAACTAACACACTTCAAAACAGATTTAACACTGTTAATTAGCTTGTTCTTATTTTAGTGGCTTCATCATTCGAAATATATCTGTTATTATTCTCTTAGGTGACTATTCTGTCGTGTGGCCATATCATGCATATAAGTTAAACACCTTATTAGGCATATTATATTTAATAACTGATCAAGAAATAAACCATGGACAATAGGGTGAAAACAAAGAAGAGTCACTCGTTAGTCGGACATTAGTTAGTTTGCATGTGAGGGAATTGAAGCGCCATACTTGTACATGAACCTGTCCCTTTGCTCTGCTTAAAAGGACAGTTCCAGTGATCGAAACATGCAAGTCATTTACCTTGTGTGTGGCCTAATGCTTACCAGCAGTCAGAATCAGTGTGCAGTGGATTTAGTGAGTGAATGTCTCCCAGGTCTTAAAGCCATGGTGTTCATGTAGATGAGTCCCTGAATAACAGCCCTGAAGCTGGTTTAGAGGAGGATGAACACTGGTGCAGACACATAGTTTGAATGTCATGGGATGGGTGAGTTGTGACTATATGTATATGTGTGGTTGGGCTTTGATGGCATGTTATGGAATCTTAATTCAAAGATGAAATGAGCTTATTTGAATCTGGATCCTTTAAAATCCTTTATCCAATCCAATTTGAAATTTAAGGAAAGTGTTGCAATGACTATTCAGACTCCCTGTGGTAGACATCCATAAAGCCAGATTTAAAATCTTTATTTCATTTTTACAAAAAAAAAAAGTAGAATTTTTAAGCATGTTTTAAGAAACAAAATGTATCGTAAATCATACAATTAACACCAAAATGAACATATCCTTCAGTAATAACCTTCAGAATAGTGCTGCGAATGGTTATGGAAAGTTGAGTTGATGTACTGTAAGTTTATTTGAAAAGTTGAGATCTTTAAGGTCTAGAATCGCTCAATTGACAAACGTTAACTCACTTGTGTATTTCAGGTGCTTGTGTCACAGGAAGCTAAAAAAAGAAAGGGAGGATAGAGGGAAAGGATTCTACACAATATTTGTAATTCATCATTCCAAGAATCAGCCATCAGAGCCCAACCTATTCTCTATGGTTCTATAAAGATGTATTAAGTAATTTTGTCTTGGACATATTACTCAACATTCCTATTTCCATGATTATACAGCAGAGCTTAACTGATAAGACATTTTAAAGCTTATCTAATACTAAGGATGGAGCTATGTTTATTCTGTTTATGCCAATGCTTTAGGAGTTATTAATGCTTACATGCATATACCAGCAGGAGGACGGCCATTAAAAAGAAGTAAACTGCTAACAGCCACTGTGTTCATGTAGAAATGCGGTGAACCTGGCGGTGTTAAAGTTGAACGAGCAGGGGCTGCTGGACAAACTGAAAAACAAGTGGTGGTATGACAAGGGAGAATGCGGCAGCGGAGGAGGGGAGAGCAAGGTTAATACACACACACACACACACACACACACACACACACACAGAAAAAAAACTCAACACACAAACACGAAGCTAACACTGGGTTATCAGGTGTAAAAATACATCGCACGAAGCAGCATTGAAATAACGCCACATGTAAACACAAAAGTTAGCAATGATAGCAATACCTAGTTAATCCTTTTTACAAAATTATAAGTAAAACCAATACTCATAGATGTTACATGAATGATGCTATGTTTAGCTGTTTGCTGACAAGCACCACCTTACAGGTAGCGTTGTATTCCGTGCTGCTTCTTCCACCAATGTGTTGCACCCTGTTTGGTTGAGGTCAGGGTTAGGGCATACTGCAGGCGCAAAGCCAGGGTCAGGTGACCTCACACCAGATAGAAGCAACAGTGCAGGGGAAGGGCTGTTGATAAAGAGTTTGTGCACTGTGGCCAAACTGTGTTTATCTATGGCTCTGGCCTGGAGGAAAAAGCAGGAAGGCTTTTCATTGCAGCGCCTCTCATTCTCTGTCGCACAGGCCAAACACAGGATCCCTGAAAAAATACAGCAATTTATTTCAACAGCTTTGTCCAATTTATCACAGTGATACCACACTTATTTGACTGAATAGTCCTCTTGGCTTAGAATCACTACTTTAAAATGTGTTTCGGTATAGCCTTTAAATGAAATTGCCACATTAGAGGTAATGTGGCAAAACATGACAAAGCCAATTCATGACTGATGACTTTCCTTAAAATAGCAAACATTATTGGGCCCCTGTGTTGGTTGCTAGACCAGAGTTTGAGAACTGCTGCCACACTAATAACATAAGATAACATTGATAATGATGTTATTTATGTTATTCCCATTGAAGAGTGCCAGTAAACCTTGCCGTATTGAAACTGAATGAGCAAGGGACCCTAGACAAGATGAAAAACAAGTGGTGGTACGATAAAGGAGAGTGTGGCTTCACGGACTCTACCAAAAAGGTTAGTTAATTAAACACACTGTCTGTTCACATTATTTAACGCGCACAATGACGTAAAGACGTTTCTATATGTATGGGGAGGGCGGAGATAATATTGGCTACATGTCTATTTGTTTAGAACTCAGGTTAGAGCATGGAGGTTCAACTGTGAAACTGTATATTTAAAGGGATAGTTCAGTATTATTGAAGTGTGATTGTATGATGTACTTAGGCATAGTTAGTGTGTCACCTTATGGAGATGGCGATCAGCGCAGTTACTATAAGGAGTTTGGGGGAGACACAGAAGTCAGCCTTGTACTGTTGCAAAGGAGAAGAAAAACGTTTTTTTTCCACACTTATATAAATGCTAACCGAAAACCTAAACCATTCAAATGTATGCTATACTAAGATTTTCTCCACAGCTTTAGTTTGCCGCAAGCCAGCAGTTATTTTTTGCATCACTCTACCAATCAGCTTCTTGACTAGCAGCTACTGTGGATTATTCAGGAGACACAAGAAAACTAAAATTAACGGCTGTCTGGCAGCAAACTAAAGATGTGGAAAAAATCATAGCTTAGCGTACAATTGACGGGATATTATGTTTTAGGTTAGCATTTATATGTGGAGAAAAAAAAACGTTTTTCTCTTCTGCCTCCCTCTGCAACAGTACAAGGCTGATGTGCGACATCTTTCCCAAACTCCTTATAGTGAATGTACTGATCGCTATCTCCATAAGGTAACAAACATACTATGTCTAAGTACCCCATACAACCACACTTCAGTAATACTGAACTATCCCTTTAATACTGATGAGAAGAAAATCAAGTGGTGTCTTGAAAACAGAGTGAACCTCCTGAAGATAAACTGAGAACTATTGGTGGTTGGGAGATGTGTTTTTGTGTGTGTGTTTTTTTGTGCTGTTTTTTTGTTTTTAGGCTGTTAAGAATTCAGTTAGACTGTCTGTTTTCAAGTATGTATATGAAACCCTTCTAGACAAAATAAGTTTTTAAATTATCTGTAAAGTAGAGATGTAAATTAATGTACAATTACACTAATCACACACACATTACTTGTATACACAGATAACCTGATGCTTTGTTACATGGTATAATTAAGGTTTAACCATCTTTCTTATAGGTTAAGAACCATTATACGGTTTGTTCAGACAAGAACATTGCCTCCCTCCCCATTTGTGAAGGTCTAATGATTGGGGTCTGTGTTCTGCCCATAGATAGCTGACGTATACCTCCGAGGCGAAGTGAGGGCTAACGGGCGGCTAGCTGTCATTCAAGAGACCGCGCCCTATTTTTAAATATATTTTAACCACCAATAGAATAAAAACTAGCCTGCTAGAAAACAATTCACCCCCCTCAGTGTTTTCATGGAGATATGAGCTAAACATACAGACTAGAATGATTTTTTAAACCAGACCTTAAATAGGTTTAATAATGCTGTGAAAACGGCGTGTTTAACATGGGAGTCAACAAAAAATTGCTCTGTTCTGCAACCTTAGTGGCCACCCGGTGCTACTGCAATTGTTGTCACTTCCGCATTGGATGCTGGTAGAACTCACTGTGGTTGGGGCTTGGTTCTGCCAAAGGTAGCTCACGGAGCCTTTAGGTGGGGCTGGCCAGAGGGTGGGGACGTGTTGCTCTCATCTTTGAACTGCCTGCAGCAGCCATTGCTTAAATGCATAGATGAAATGAGGAGCAAATGTGCTGTCAATGTCTGATGGACATTTGAAAATGACAGAACTGTATGGTTGCCCTGAAGGTCAAAAATACAACAGCATTTAAATATGCACAACAACATTAAACTAAAAAAACAATGACATTTCGCAAAGCACAACGACATTTCACAAAACACTTTTAACATTACAACATACACAACAACAGAATCCACTGCAGTCAAGCCAACTGCCACTCAGTTTGGCTGTACAAATACACTAGTCAGAACTATTTCAAATATAAGGGCAACATTTTGGTGGTTGTTGTGTTTTGTACAACGTTGTTGTGTTTTCTATTAAGTCGCTGGGTTTCTGTAATGTCGTTGTGTTTTCTGTAATGTCGTTGGGTTTTGTGAAATGTCTTTTTTTCTAACTTCAGGGCCACCGTAGAATTTACACCAAATCCCCACACAATAATGCATAGGCCTACAAAAGAACACGAGAGCACCCCATGAGCTATGTCACAGGAGATACCCGCTGCTCAAGCTCTGATCAATTAAATCACTTGCATTATTGACAAGATACAGTCAGCCACACTGAGAAGGGCAGAGATGGACACGCACACACACGCACTAACACACACACACACACAAACACACACATGTATGACAGGACATTAGATATGGATTTGATTATTATTTATTTATATATTTCTTATATAATTAACTGCACCATTTATAATGCCTGCGAGACCTCCTAGGATGACACAGGCTCTGTCACAGACCGGGAGTTATTGAACCTCATGGTTGGAATGTGATTTGTGTGTATTAGCAGTCTTTCAGGTGGAGCAAGGGAGAGCCACTGTTAAGCAGATAGTGTGAGCACAGATGTGGAAAACCATATATATTGTGCTGGCTAAAGGTGGGCTGGAGGCCAACACACTCATGTATGAAAGAAAGAGGAAAAGCACTAGCCTTATAGTTACTATTTTAATGGACTTATATGTTGATGTTAACGTAGGCTGCAGGCTATGACTCCTGAGCACAGTGATGCATGAAAAGCCAACCAGCCCCTTGAGCACTAAAGCGCTGATGTACTTGCTTTTAACTATGCTTTAGCATGTGCACAATGGCTACTTTTTGTATCCTCCAGAGACTAGCAGCAAGCTAGCAAACTAAGATGTAAGCAATGCAGGTTCGCAATATATTAAAAGAATCAGCTTTGCATGTTTTATTAAGAGGGAAATGCATTATGTTCATCCATGAACCACTGTTCACTGTTGAGAAACGGTGAATGCAAACACAAAATGTGTTAGTCCGAGGCCATGCTTCAAAGGAACTATGTTGTATGACATATTGTCTGACCCTTTCATAAGTCCTAATGTCATAAGCCTGATCTGAATGAAGAACACTGGATGGCAGGTGCAACAAACACACTTCTGACCACACCCAAACTCAACATTTTGCTCACCTTAAGCTTGTCTTCAGAATACAGTGGTTTGGATAATCCGGTGAAACTGTTGGCTTGTTTAAATCCTGTCTGATTGTTGCACCTTAGGACCTATAGTATGTTTAGTGATGTAGCTACATCCCCATATTTCAGCAATGACTTGAGATATCATCAGACCACATAGGAGTGAGGAACGAGTACAGAGCTGTTTGTAGAAAAACCTTGAAGGTTGCACTGGGTGGTATTGACCTTTCCATGACGACAACACACATACTTGCTAACAGTTGATACAAAGATACACAACGATTTTCACACAAACTGATAAAGGGTTTTCAAGTCATGTTTACTCTTTAAACTGCTGTCGTAGTGAGTCAAGTAAAATGTTAACATACAAACACAACATTAACAGCTTTCTGTGGGTGGCTGCTGTCTTTCCCTCCCCATGTGTGTGTCTGTACTAGGAGAAGACCAGTGCTCTGTCTCTTAGTAACGTAGCAGGAGTCTTCTACATCCTGGTTGGAGGTCTGGGTCTGGCCATGATGGTCGCGTTGGTAGAATTCTGCTACAAGAGCCGTGCTGAAGCCAAAAAAATGAAGGTGCGTACTATCTCACTAATTTCACTTTCTATTGATGTTGATCTGAATCTACATGTATGATGATGAGTAAGATTTGAGTAAGTGGGGGATTGCTCCACCGCATTTTTGGGGAGCTTTTAAAATAGCGGAACCTTTAAACTTTCTCCTACTAGTAGGGGAGCCAATGTATCCAATACAATGTATCTGTCAATTTTGATTGTTCATTTTTGGAGTTTCTTGTGGTTCCTAGGAAGTCAAATAAAGATGTCTCCATTTTTTCTCGGTTGGATTCCGTGAAGAATCATAGGTCAATTTCAGCTAGCCTATGTGTTTTAGCCACAAATCCACTGAAAATACGACTGGAATTCCGCTAGGAGTGTGGCTATATCTTTGCCAAAAAGCACAGATATTTTACAAAGTATTAGTACTAGAAAGTCCCACATGCATTTTAGGCGTTTGATGCATTTTGAAGTAGACCTATTGTAATAAATGGCTGAACATGCACCAAAAGTGTTTTGAAGTGTTGCTCACTGCCTTGACGTCAGGCTACTACTCTGAGATTCTAATCCAATCTGACCATAGAAGTTGATTAATTTCAAACCAGGAAATGAGACGCTGGCTACCCGCAACCCAAGGGTTCCTGAACATTTGCAAAGTCCTACCCCCAAACAGGATCTTTTTTCTGGGGTAATCATGGGTTTAGACCATAGATAGTATAATAAGACTCGTTCCTGACGTGGTAACCACAGGAACTAGGCTAGTGGGCCTAATAGTGGGTCTAATAGGTCTAATGTTGATGCTTGAGTGTGTCAGTGTCATCTATGCGCAAGAGCTCTTTGAAGTCTGAACATAGCGACATCGCAGCAGGTTATGTTTAACATAGGATTTATTTAATATCACAATTCAAATCATTGTAAGTCTACTTATATGGAGCACAGAGCAAAGGTTTGGTGAGAAACTTAAAAACGGGGATGCGGGGTGTCGGACATGAGAAGAGACGCAGATCCAACCTAGTCGTATATTACGGCTTTAATTCATTTATCAAACTACTTTTAACTGCGCTGCGCCAGGGAGACATCCACTAGATCAACATGTCTAAATGCATTATTATTTTTATATAAAATCTTATAATAGTAAGTTAATTAATGGTGACTTCAGAGGCGATCCAATCGTCATGGGAAAAAAACAATCGTTATTCATCCCTTCAATCGCTGATTAACGATCCGATCGCCTATTGGAACAATCCTACTCCATCTCATCCGGCACGGTTCCCACCAGCTTTAAAATGGCCTCTGTTACACCTGTCCTAAAAAAGCCTGGGCACGACCTAGCCTGGTCCTACCAGACCACCATACTTCATTTCATTTGTACAAAAGTTCTGGAATTGCTCAATTGACAAACGTATACTCACTTGAAGGCAGGTGTCTGTTGAAGTTTAAAACTATTGGATCTGCCCAGTGCCACTCTGGATCTGCCAAGCAATCGCATAACTTTTGGTCATCGTGACGTATGTAATGCGCCGGTTTGTGACTACAACTGAAACTGGCGCACAACCTCAACGTCATTGTTCTCAGCCACTTCCTCTGTTCGCTGATTGGTCAGACAAAAATTAATCCTGTGAAAGCCCGCAAAGACACCGCAGCCCCAGACTATACTGAAGGGAAATGAAAATTGAGCAGAAGTAGGTAGGCGGGCGATGCCAGGCTAGTCACGACCACTGACAACACCAACCACTACCGCCCCATCTCCAACCTTCCGTATCTGAGCCAAATCCTTCGAAATGAGCAGTTGCCGCCCAACTCCAACAACACACGTCCAATCATGAGTTTCAAGAACCCCTACAATCTGGATTCAGAACCCACCACAGCACAGAGACCGGCCTCATCAAAATCACCAATGACCTCCTCATCGCTGCCAACGCAGGCTGTATCAGCATCCTGATCCGGCACAGTCTCCTGGTTTCAGTCCTACCTCACCTTCAGGAAACAGTTGATTGCCATCTGTGACTCCTGGTGCCCCCCCCCCCAGCACAGTTGACCAAGGTGTGCCCCAAGGCTATGTGCTAGGGCCCCTCCTCTTCATCTTCTACATGCTGCCCCTTGGTCGGATCATACGCCAGCACGGCCTAAGCTGATGACTCAGTACCAAACCCTCCACCTCAAGAACATCTCCAGACTCCACCCATCACTATCTGTGTCCGTGGCAGAAACACTCATTGACACCATCATCACCTCCCGTCTGGACTATTGCAACGGAGTCCTGTCCGGGGTTCAAAGCTTCAAAGCTGCCAGTGTTCTCACCCGCACCAGGCCCTGGCATCACATCACCCCCACCCTCATCCATCTCCATGAAATGTATTATTATTAGGGCTGTCAAAATTAACGCGTTAACGCAGGGTGATTAATTTCTGGAATTAACGCGTACATTTTTTTATCGCAATTAACGCCTGGGCGGAATGATCCGTTTGGTTTATAGTAATATTTAATTTGAATTAGCTATGTGTGGTCTCAGCTTTCCCAAAATGTGCCATGAGTATGGCCTTTAAGGTATTGTTGTAAAAGACCAAGTGTCAAGTAAAATACATCCTTGTGTTGGGTTTTACAGCTATTACCCATTTTTATCTGTAGTGGCATCTGTAGGCAAATAGTTCTGTTTAGATTCCACACACTATGAATGGCACAATGGTGTCTTTTATTATTGGTATTCTTGAAGTTAATCTAATAGGCCTATTTATTGCTTTATGTCTGCGAGCCTGAGTGAGAAGCCTTTATTTTGGAGTAGGCTAGTTGCACGTCAGCCGAGCCTATTCTGTAGTGATGCACGGTGTCTGTTTTTTAAATGTTTTGCCTCACACACGGTCAAGAAAGCCAAGACGCTTCGCCAGACGTCATATATGTAATTTACTGCACCCAAAAAATTACCAATTGTAACTCAATAGCATCAAAACTGTCAGGATTGAGTGGCGCTGTCCAAGGTGCAGATCTGGCCACTGTAGCCGTTTCCAGCGTGTCTGTTTCTCCCCAACACACAGCAGAGGAAGATCTGCTATAACCAATGTATCTCAGAGTTCACTTGCTGTGCAGTGCAGATCCTTTCATATGGCCTTTCATCCCTCTAACTCCTGGGATTGCCACTGTCACTCCGTCATTCGTTTCTATCTTCCTCAGGACAGTCTTTCACCCTGTGCTTATGGCTCACGTTATGGCAACCCTCTGGTCGATTCTTGGAAAAAGCTTGTCTTGTCCCTCTGCCCCATTTCATTCATTTTGCATTGTAGCCTCTCTGGACCTAGCCTGCTGCTGCTGCACTAAATGCAGAACAATTGGTCCAGTCATACGGATTATCTTATTAAGGCGAGATTCCCTGATAGTTTTAATATGTCCCTGACAGTCAACTAGTCCAAATGACATTTATAACTAGACCCTCCAAGTTTAAGTCTTATTGTCAGCCTGGTATTTCTTTTAAACTAGTACCTCCTAGTTTTACTCATAACCCAATTATTGTATCTAACATCATTATTACATTTGTCAGCCCTTGCAGGTTTTCACTCTATGCATTCACTGATACCATCTAATATTGTCTCCTCACCTTGATGCTCATGATGTCATGTTAAGGTATCTGTGATGCCTTCATGTCTGATTCAAGCGCCACTTCTCATCAATCAATCTCAGGATGATTAATTTCCTCCTTTTGGGAGAAGTTTAGGCTCCAGGCCCCTGTTCCCCATCTCATTTGGCATTTAACAGCAAGCCATCCTGAAGGACACAGTCGTAACACTTCTCAATGTCCACAAAAACATGGATGGACCTACTCTCACAACCCATGTACTAACCTTGTCTGGTAAATCACTGTTCCAGTGTTTGATGACCAGAACAGAAACCCGATGCTTCTCCTGTATCTGAGGCAAGAACCCTCCTTGCCATGATATAGTCTTCCCCAAGGGGGCTGAGCAACCTTTAGAGGAGCACACCCTCTACAGCCACCACTGTCTGCCAGTCTGCATGCAAAATTAAAAATACATGTGCCAACCAAGATAGTCTAAAAACTCACAACATTCCATGTCCACATCCTCTCCCTGGATTAAATGCAGAGTTACTAGGTTTGCTATTAGCCTAGTTTACCTTGTAGATGTCACGATACACAATGTCAAAGAAGTATAACTTCACAGCATGCAAAATAGATTACTGATCTTTTTTTTTAAATACTTTGTTTTCGAGTTTTACACAAACAAACAACTGAAAAAGCGAAAACACAAACAAGACAGACAAAATAAACAACTAACATGGCGTACTCTACTTAAAAAGACATTGTTTAAAATAAAGGTAAATGTTAAGCAAAAAAATAAAGAGTCAAAAAGGTGTCATGAAAGTCACTTCAGCGCTGCTATATGGTAGAGGAAAGGCTGCCATATCTTCTTACATTTTTCTGCTTTCCCTTGAGATCTCATAACGGATTTTTTCCATAGACTGCTAGAGAACTTGATGAGCCACATATCAAAGCAGGGGGCTATCTCCTTATCCCAAACCTTAATAATATTTTTTTTAGCTATAACCATCCCATACTGGATTGACATGATTACTGATCTTTGATCTGAAGTATTCTGGCACCAGGTGAACTTATAAAAAGCCACAGCTAAACAATTGGGTCATGTGTGCTGCCTATTGGGTGATAGGTACAGGTACACCAGGCTGCAAATAACTGGCTTCTGGGATGTGCAAGCCACAGGTTGATAATTTCTCTCTCTCTCTCTGTCTCTCTCTCTAATGCACGGCCCAAATCGTATAGTAATAACAATGACTTTATTTTTGTTATAAAGGTGGCAGCCAACACCTTGTCGTCCCCCCAGCACACAGGAAACTACACACACACTATGTCTTCTCCTCAACACGCCCCAAACTTCAACCTGCTGTCCCCCAGCCACCAGCCCAACTACGCCACCTATAAAGAGGGCTACAACGTTTATGGCATTGAGAGCGTCAAGATCTAACACGGGTAGGAAGAGTGATGATTGATGGCTGAAACGTTCCTTCCCTCACAGTCATAGACAATGTTTAGACAATTATAGCTTAATTGGAATTCATTCATATCATAAAAACAACAGTTGCACTCACACCATAGCAGCTTTAATGGTCATATGCATTGCATTGAGCTTCACTGATGAAATTATTTAACTTATATTAAAAAGAGAAAGATGAGAGCAACAGAGTGATTATAACCAGCCATCCACTTTGATATACTCTTTTTTATTTCAGTTATTAAAAAAGGTAGAACTTGAAGCTCTTCATTTTCATTTCAGCAAATATGTTGTCTACCACTGCAATAACCTCCCTTTAAAAGATAAGTAGCAGTGAAGGAGCAGCAGTGATGACAAGTTTTAGTTTGGCTTTCCGATGTATTAATGATGGTATAACATTTACAAATTAATATTATCAACCGTTCTGAAAGAAATCTATACAAGAAAAAGTGTAATAACATTACATTACACATGATGCGTTTGAAAAGTATGATTTCATTAATATCCATTTACATGGAATCTGTGAATACACAAATGTTGCCATTTAGGTTGACTGTCATTGCTAAATGGTATTATTTACTACATATAAATCATGATGTGAATGCAGCAGTTGTTCTTGCTAAACAATAGTAACATGGTGACCATGAAACATTCTAGATAAACAATTCATATCTACTCAAAACTGTATATGACTGTGATACTCCTTTCCTTTGTGCACTGTATACCCAACAGCTTGTTCACCTTCTTTACCCCTTTATCCCTTTTTCTCATATATTTCCTTCTCTTTTCTCGCTTCCTTGTTTTCTCACACACTCTCTCCCTTTTTGTCTATTCACCCCCCTCCTTTTTTGCTCCCTTGTTTCTGGTGTCTCCTGCTCCTTTCTAGCCAATCATCCTCTTGAATTGACTGATTCATTCGGCAACTCATTCCCACTGTCATAATGTCAGCTTTTCATTTGGCAGCCCCAACACAACTGTTCTCTTTTAGTCTATAAGGCACATACAGTATGGGATATAAAGTGCATGGCCTGACTGAAGACACCTATATAAGTTATCATTTTTAGTCAATTTACACAAGGCACATTTAAATTTGTCTTTCCACACATACCCTCTCAAGCTAACACACTTTTGGAGGGGGTCCTAGCGCAGGGTCAGCCATAGCACAACCTTTGGGTTATGTTCCTTGCTCAAGTAGACAAAGGAGATATGGTGGGCACCGTAGATGTAATAGCAGCCACCACTATTTTTACAGATAAAACCCTGCTGTCCGGTGCCGGGGATCCAACCAGCAACCTCATGATTACCTCTTCCCTGTAGGCCTTTCTACCACCCCTATATTCCAAGTGTCCTAGGTCTTCCTCTCAGAGTCACCAAACCCAGCTTGGCCTGAGTCAGGTTTGTTGGGCTCACTGAAAGGATTGCGGCATTCAGCCAGGATAACATAAACTCTTTCTCCCTGTAATGTTGGTTAGCTGTGAAACAGGCATTGGATTGGACCTCTCTTTTGCTGACTCAGAAGCTGTAGCAGTGTTTTCCATTGACAACCCGGCTTCACATGATCAGGATCACTATTGATTCACCCTCCAACAGTTTAACAAGTCCCTCTTTTAACACACCAATGCACTTTTATGGCACCAGGTTTTAGGTCCTAGTTTGAGTAAGTTAAAAAGATTTCAGGCTATTGCTCAGGGCCAGATCCACTAATGCCTTGTTTCCACTGAGCACTCGGCTCAGTGCAGCGAGCGGGTTAGCTCGGTTTCGCGAGATCTGGTGAGCGTTTCGCCGCCCACCCTATCCTTTAAGTAGGCAGGCTTTATGACCCTATCCTTTAAGTAGGCAGGGTTTATGACCCTATCCTTTAAGTAGGCGGGGTTTATAATAATAATAATACATTTTATTTATATAGCGCTTTTCTCATACTCAAAGTGCTTTACATAGGAGACACAACAATAAACAAACAAAAAGATGGTGAACCCTATCCTTTAAGTAGGCAGGGTTTATGACCCTATCCTTCAGGTAGGCGGGGTTTATGACCCTATCCTTTAAGCCCCTATCTCACTGGGCTGCGACTGTTTGCGACAAGTTGGAGACTGCTTTCGCGAGGGAGTCTCTAAACTGTCTCCAAACGTTCGCGGAGGTCTCAATTTCCTCGCATGAGTCGCAGAGCCGCGCAGTCCTGTCGCATGAATTTTGAACATGTTCAAAAAAAGTTTGCGACAAATCTAGTTTCAAAATAGCCTCAGAGTGGTCGCATGTGTCTCAAACGCGTTGCAAACCCTTCTCAATTTAGTTTCCGCGAGTCAGAAAGTGCGAGCAATGTCAGACAACTTTGCGAGGGGTTGGCGACATATGAAACTAAATTGTGACTGATTTGAGACAAAAATGAGACTGACATTCCGTTCGTGCAACGCTCGCGAGACATAAATGCGACTTCCTGTCAAGTGTTGGGCAGGACATTCGCAAACGTGTCGTGAGGAACCAACTCAGTGAGACTGCAAGTGAAAATTGTCTCTAATTCGCATATGTTGTCGCAATTTTGTGTCTCCAACTTGTCACACACTGTCGCAGCAGTGGTGTAGTGGTGCCTGGAGAAGTGGGTATACTCTAAGTTGTACTGCGCGCGCATCCGCTTTCGCCGGTCCTATATTTCCCATAATTGCGCTGCCTCACACAGCCACTCGTGAGTAGTGGTCCAACACAGGCCTAATGCATGAATAGCCTATAAGATATAGAGAGCGTAGCTGGCAGAACGGCTATATGTTTAGCCTCCGTGTCCGCTCCATTTACAGCCATTAGTGCGAGTGGGGGGGGGGGGGGGGGGCGTTCACTGTCCTGACAGCTGACTGCCGCTACGGTCTGCCGGACCATCACTGTTTGCACAGTAGGCTAAATAGGGAGACGTAGGTGGGGACCCTGGACCTTCTAGGGGGGTCCGGGGGAATGCTCCCCCGGAAGAAAAAAATGCAACCTTTTAAAGTAAAATTCATCAATCTGGTGCACTTTGAGAAGAAAACTGCATGCAACCAGGCCCAGGGGCCCAAGGGCTCAGGGGGGCCCTAAGCCAGAGATACTGATAGTAACTTTACATGTCGCATTGTCAAAGAGCTCAGTCACAAATGTCAATAACAGCCTAGGGTCCAAAAAGGAATAGGAAATAAATCATCATGGCCCCTAGCAGGTGAAAAATAGAAAAGCAAGTGCAAAACAAAAGCATTATTAGCTATGTCTTATGGGCTTCATAAGGGGCCTCTAAGGCCCCCACACACATACAGGAATAAGCTTTATACGTGTAAATTCTATACTGTTCATAAAAAGTAGCTTTCCACCCTGTATCTGTTGCAATGGGCCCCTCCATCATATAACATGGATCTGCAGACCAATCTACTGAAATGTTTTTACAGTTGCAGAGTAAAGAGTGCTGCCTGTTTAAGAAAAATAATGTTCCTTCTGCAGCTCAAGATTTGATTTAAATCTAAATTTTCCTCTGAAAGTGCATCAGATTGATGCATTTTACTTTAAATCTCATAATCCGTCTATGAACCAACTGGTTTCCACAATCTTTTTTATTTTTGCGGGGAGCATGCACAAGCATTATTCATAGAAAAAAAAATGTGGGGGCCCCCCACAGGGTCTTGAAACGGGCCCCGAGATCGTTAAGACCGCCCCTGCACGCTTGCCGCCTTCTCTCTGCCCGCTCGCCTCTCTATTGAGAATGCATTAGTGGGCGAAACAAACGCCTCGGCCCGTGTGAAAAGGCCTGAACTACTGAACGAAGGAAATCAAATGAGGTTCTGGCATTTTCCCCCAAAAACGGGACAAATTGTGTCCCGGGAGAGATTTTTCTTTTCCCGGGACAGCTGGTGAAAAAAAGAGAACAATTTCGGGGAAAACGGGACGGGTGGCAACAAGTCCCGCAGTCGCGGCCGTTAGAAGTGGGTATACGCAATGTCGCCTGAAAAATAAGTGGGTATACGCCGTATACCTGCGTATACCCCCCACTACACCACTGTGTCGCAGCCCAGTGAGATTGGGGCTTGGTGGGGTACAGGATGAACGGCGGTAGCCGCTGCCAGAATATGGGTCAGAGCATCAAGCCGTGGAATGACTGCGGTCAAGCCAGCGGTCTCTTGTTACCAGCAGCTCCTATATTTAAAGCCCCCCGTACTTTTTTCCCGAAACACAAGACTGTCTTTACTCTTGCCGAGGTGACTACATGCAGCGGTTTAACGCGGAAATTATTCTTTCGACCAATCAACGGATTGCAGTGGGTAACTCTACCCTTTCGGCGCCCTTTCAGATGGCTTGTTACCCCAACCCCGGAGGAGTACCCAAAGTAGGAGCTGCTCAGCTTGCTTATTTTGGAACCTTACCCAACTTTTGACAATGGAAATGCAAATAAAAGTGGGCTGAGCAGCACCGAACCGAGCCGCAATGCTGCTATACCTGTGCGAATGAGAGAAAAATAAAGTGTCCAATTCAGAGAGCAATCTGCCAAGGTTGAGATGCACACAAACTGCACTGTCAAGCAGAGAAATTCCTGGGTGCATCTCTCCCTACAAAATTGCCCCATTCCTATGAAAATAATCCTTATTGCATATACCACCTAATTCACAAAATTGCTACAGGCAGTTATAGTGGTGCTATTTAGCACAGTTGAAACCTTTGTATTAAAGATAAGTATTGTGATTTGAATCTCTTTTGTCCATATCAGTAAATATCTCCTCAACATCAACTACCTGTCAGTACTGTGTGTGTGCTGAAACAATATCTGGTATGTTCACACCGCCCAGGCACTGTAAACAGGTTTGTAAACAATGGGAGTCAGACCCAGACCATCAACCCGCCTCCAGCCAATCCGGTTTAGGAAGTGTTTGTGACATTAGTAACAACAATGATATTGGACAGGTAGTTAGTTAGGACTGCTGTTGCCAAGGAAAGGTCATTTTGGGGGTGGAGCCTCTGAAGCTGCAGTAAGGGAGGAGAAAGTTGTTTTGGTGCTCAGATCAAATATCCACAAGCTTTCTCTGGAATGGCTGACTACACCTTTAACCAGGCGCAATTTCTCTCTCCTTTTCTCTATCGCCTCTGTCTCTTTCTCTCTCTTCAAAGTTTGTAAGCTTTATAGGATATTGAATTGATATTGAGTGATATTATGGCGCAATCTACAGTAAGAGGTGAATCAAGGGGGTTGAGAGATTACATTGGATTTTTAAATGAACCAGTTCTAATGGATAACGTTTTAGCAATTTGTGCTACTGGTTTGTGTGATCAGACTAGCCTTTGTCTCCCACACTCGTCAATGAGCCTTGGGTACCAATGACCCTGATGAAGGTTCACCGGTTGTCATTCCTTAGACCTAATTTGGTAGCTCCTCACAACTGCATACCAAGAACACGCCAAGAGATCATCTGTTTTGGGAATGTTCTAACCCAGTGGTCTAGCCGTCACAATTTGGCCTTTGTCGAAGTTGTTCAGATCAGTTACGTTTGCCCATTTTTACTGCTTCCAACACGTCAACTTGAAGAATCATGTAATAATCATAACATGTTATATCAAAATGTACCTATTCAGTTCAAGAAAAGGTTATTAAATCATAATATGGTGTAGGAGCAGGGCCGGCGGTTGCCAGGGGCAAGGGTGGGCTTAGGCCACCCAAATGTGTGCCCTGCAAACCCAATCAAAAGTGAAGAAAATTAGATTTTCAGTACATTTTTTACTATACCAGGACCATTCCTAGCTTTTGATTGGATGGGCAGGGTGACAGCCCGCCTCCAAATTCACCCATCACCTGCTTTTCCGTGGTCACTTGTCAATCACGTCCACAGAGTGCAGTCTCTCCTTTGCAAAGGCAGTTAGAACACTACAAAGTGACTTTTTTCCCACGTTTACCTGTTTTTTCTGTTAGTAAATGCTGTGCGCAAAAGCTCATTCACTTCCTACTTTATCCAAACTGACTTACACAACTTCTTGTGTAGCGTATCGCTTACTTAAGCTTGTAAACAAGCCTAGTGCTGCTTCCGCCTCTTATGATGCTGCTGCTGGCACCTTGGAGGGTCAATGCTCCTGAACGTTACTGTCCACAAGCTCTTTCCCTCAGCAAGCGCTCTCCCAGAGCCTTCTCTTCTATCAACTCAGACTGCCTACTGTAAAGCCCTCTCTTCTATCGGCTCAGGCTGCCTAGTGTTAATATGGGTTTTCAGGTTGATGCAAGGTGCAATTTAAAAAATAAATATATAAAAAAAAGGGTGATGTTTATAAAAACATTTTTTTCATGAAATGTTTTGAAACAAAACATGCAAGAATTAAATCTCCCACACAGCAACAATCAAAGTCGATTGCATATTATGTCAGGTCAAGTTCTTTTTATTTAACATGAATTAGATTTTTTTGCCTTGCAATTTTACTAGCCTAATTTTGTCTGGAAAATTCCTTAATATCAGTATTTCTGCCAGCAATAGTGGATTTTCAATTCAGAGATACTGTGACATTTCATCAAGTTCTGAGGTGTCTTTGTGAAGGTGTTGTGCAAATTACTGTAAATTTTATATATTTATTATTTTCTAAGAAAATTTTGAAAATATTTAGCTTTTCAAAGAAGGTGGCATATGGTTGTTATACTGATGCCAAAAAGCAGGTGCAGAGATCTTGCAAGGACAAAAAAATTCCATCTTCGGTGTCTCTGCCCACCTATTATTTCTATAAACCCACCCTAATCTAACTGGCTGGAACCGGCCCCATATAGGAGCATCAGTCACCATAGAAGTTTATTCTTTCCAAGGAGATAATACAAACCAGAATTCATACTCAATGTTGTTGTTTCTTCCCTCATGATTTGATCTGCTGCGACTTTTCATACTGCAAGCAAAACTCAATACATTGCTTTTACTCACATTCTCCATTGATTTGTTACATAATGCTATAGTTTGTCTTTCTGCACTCAGTGGCTACAGGAAATATGGATCTTAAAATAACGTATTCTTCCTCCCTGTGTGTGTGTGTGTGTGTGTGTGTGTGTGTGTACATATGTATGTCTGTGTGTATGTTTTGAACTTATATTTATTTATTTATATTGTATGGCTAAATGGTTTATATTAAGGCTACATTTATGTTTTGAATAACACAATATACTTTATGTGTGTGCATACATTTCATGGTGTAGTGGTTAGTGGGTTCCCCCTGAGGCTCAGTCCTCCCTGCAGCGACCCGGTTCGAGTCTAACCTGCGGTCGTTTTCTGCATCTCCTCTGTTCCCCATTTCATCTCTGTCTCTCTGCACTGTCAAAAAAAGCCTTAAAAATAGAAAATTAAAAAAAAAATAAGATATTGCACATTGTCTGGTAAATCAATGGAGACATTTTTAAATTTGTATGGATAAAATAACCAGAAAGAATTTTTTTGTTTGTCTTATCCACTGAATTTAATACCTGAACAATCAATGTACATTGATACATATTTCCTCTTAAACAATTCTACATATTCATTTGCAACATCCCTCACAATCGACCTTTGACCCATGACTAATACCACATTCAGATCGCAGACGTGCCTCAAGCTTTTCATCCAGGTCTACTCAGTCTCCATTCTGTAATGTATTTCCGTACACTAATAAACAACATACTACATTGAATATTTACTAATAATTACTCATAATTTATGGTTTTATACAAATGCTAAGATGCTGAAAAATAAAATGTAATTTTTTTTCTCTTATCCATAATGTGTAATGTCATCCTTTTAAAACGTAATTCATGAAATTGCTATTGAAAAAAAAAATAGCGTTAAGGTACCAGTGTCAAAGTCAAGGTATCAGTATCAGTATATTTATCAATACTTTTTTCCCCGAATGATAACCAGCCCTAATGCAAGCTCCCTCTTTCTTGATTGCTTATTCATACATGCTTTCTATTTCTCTCTCTCTCTCTCTATTTAATTTCCTTCACCCTTTTAAAGCCAAAGGCCGGAAGTATTATTCTAATTAACATTCTTTTTTTAGGTTGTACACAGTACGTTCGTCTGTCCGTACGTCCAGGCCATTCCTGTGAGTGCAATATTTCTCTTTGAGGGATTTTTGTCAAATTTGGCACACTTTGATTAGAGGATGTACTGATTACATTTTGGACACAGTCACCTTGACTTTAGACCAATGACATCCACAATCTAATAAATTCATCCTTGAACTAGCGTGGACATTTGTGCACAATTGCAAGAAAATCCCTCTAAGCATTATGGAGATATTGCATTCACAATAAACATTGTCACAGTGACATAAGATCAGTAATTCACTAGGATTAATGGTAGCTCGTGCAAAAAGTAATGTAGGAACAATACATGAATTAATGTATCAGCAAAGATATTTCAATGAATAATCTTTGAGTTATAACTGAGGATCATGTCCTCTTCATGGGTAAGTTTGCATTTAAAGTGACTGACCAGTCAAAGCAGTACACATGCCTTTAGTTAAATACCAAGTGTTGAAATCATGATGAACTAAGCATTCATTTTTCATGACTTCATGTTTGTGTCCCTTTTAATAAAGTGGTGACCTTTGGCTTTGAATTATCAAAGTTTTTAAGTATTGAATTGAATCTGCTTTCGGTTTTGGTGTTCTTGATTAAAACATGAGTAACATGTTTTTTTCCTTGTACAGATGAAATTCACAGATGCTATGCGCTCCAAAGCTCGTCTATCCATCACAGGCTCGACCGGTGAAAATGGTCGTGTCCCGGTGGCTTACCTCCGTCCAGGATTACCCATGAGCCTCAGCATGACTGATCTCTCCTGACCACGCCCACAGCCAGTGCCTTACATTCAATGGACACGCACCCTTCCCTTCTCCTCTGAAAACGGAAATGCTTGTCATCTCCTTCGGTGACCAATTACCACTCACCGTTGGCGATCTGCCCTGATTTCCAACATGGAGTTTTGCCAATCATATCTATCTGAGGACCCCTTTCATCTCGCTCTTGAACAACTAGATCTTTAACATCTAGCCTAGAAAAGACTGGAGAGATGTTGTCCTCCCAACACTCGGCTGTCAGGCTTCAGCAAAGACCTGCCCACCTACAAACTGAATCACTTGATCATCAGCGAGAAAGATGGCTGGTCATTTACATTTAATTTATGAAAAACAATCAAGCACAGTGGACAGTTTTCTAAACAAACATGTTTCTTAGATTTTTGCCATGGAAGCTCCTCTTGTATAGTAAATAAGGACAATGGTGATGGTGACTTAACGCAATAACAACATTATTCAGGGATGTGATCAAGAATTGTGGGTATAAAAAGCTGAATCTTGCTTAAAATTAGTGGAAGTGCCAAACAAACAAACAGACATCCTGAAAAATCGCATCCATGAAATAATAAATAATTGTAACTGTGATAGCAGATAATGATAATAATGTTATTGTTCCTAATTATTTTCCTTATTTCTGCCTGAAAAGCCCTATTTAATAGTGACTTCTACCAGAACCAGGAGACGCATGGACTGACAAAGACAAACAAACACACAAAAAAACACACGCCAACTACACACAGGGATGGACAACAACAAGAAAAAAATGATGATGTTTTAATCTGAATTTGGTCAACGTAATCTAAAAACACCCTACAAAAACGGAGGACACTGAGAATGACTGGGTTGAACAACACATGTCACTAGGGACTAACACATTTTATAGAAACCATAGAGCCACCTTAATAGTTTGAAAGACACAATGAACACATACAAAGTCTACACCTCGGGACTTGCATGAAATGTACCGCACCACTCATAGAGTCAAATATCATCTGACACAGACACAAATATATTACTTGAATTATTAAGTTAGCATTTGGTCCTTGGTAGTACAACTGTGTTTACAAGTTATACAGTATTATATTAATAAGATGTGTAGTGTCCCAACTAAAGCTGTAAATGACTTGTACTCTTTAGTTTTTGTGCTTGTTAATGGGTAATAGGATATACATTTGAAATTATTGTTTTTCCCGTGGGAAGAGCTGTTATAACTATTCTACCGAATGATAGTCGGATGGTGTATGGCTAATGGGACCTTATTGATCATTTCAATTGATTTAAACAACTTTTTGTTCTTCAACAGTTAACTGTACAGAAATCCAGGCCTTAGAGTCCAAGTTAGCTTTAGTAGACCTGACGACATTGTGGAAATCTCCAATTCTCAAAAGCCAGAGGAGCAGAGAGAGGATCAATTAATAGCTGAATACAATTATCTGAATCATTTTCTAAGCCTTTTTTGTATGTATATCTCAAGATGATATGGAAGAAACACAAGATGAGATAACATGACATCACTATGACATCCTCAGAGTTATATTTTCAGAGTTGATGAAACTCCTCCAGAGCCACAGAAGACATTGTACTGTTTTCACATGCTCAGGGGGAGTGCCCTTTATATATACAGTATGTTCATACCAATATAGAACTTCAAATGCAAATGATAAATACTGCCCACCCTTGTCTATAGGTCAGCCCACTAATACAGCAACATGGACACAAATACACATCCCTTATCACCTATACAGTACATTCGTGTACACTGACATACATTATGACTCGTCAAACACACTTCTACCCTAACATTTGCACGTGCGAAATGCACATACTAGTGTCATATGAGTTCGAAAGCCAACTAGATGATGTGCCAAACAGACTGAGAACAAATCAGTGCTCACCACACGAAGCCAATGGCAGCTGCTGATAGTGAAACCTGAGCCAATAGGAGCTGTCACTCCTGTGAGATGAACAAACTGTGAACAAAAAACCCTTCCTTTGAATAAATATACTGCACTGATGATGCCAACAAAGACAAGGAGGATGAAGACGAGGAGGACACATAGAGGACTAAGAGAACGTTTGCATGTCACTGAGTTTTTTTCTTTCAGAAGAACTCATCAGCCTAAAGCTTTGTGCCTGGCTGCATTTTAGTGTTTAATAATGATAGTAATAAGAATAATATTAACAATATTAATTGCAGTATTAACGTGATTCTTGTTATGTATAGTGTATGCTTTTAAGGACTATTTTCTTTCACCTGGAAGCTGTTATTAGTGCTGCTAGTTAGAAGCTAGCTCTTTAGCTAAAAAGCTTCTTCCACAACATGATAATTGTCAGAGCGATATGATAAAAGCCAGGTTAAGTGATGTTGAAAATATCAAGGTATCTGCTTCCATTTCTCCTCATAGACTCATCATTTTTGCAATGACCACAGTTGGTAATTATCATGCGATTTTGATGGTGTTATATTCACGTGATAATGTGTTACCATGGAATGTCTCTCAAACATGTCAACAACTGAGAGCAATGTGAACACGGTCACTCTTCACTTTTGACTTCATCTCTGGTATAACTGCATTTTCTATTAAACTCATCAATTTTGACCAAAATCTTGTAAGTTGCTTTTCACACAATGTTATTCATGTCATGTTACTGCATATATATTAAAACTTTATATATTGATTTTTCTCTGTGGTCTGAACATTGTCACATTACACATGCATGCCCTAAAATGGTATTTTTTTTTTACTAAACACACACATAGAAAAACAACAAACTGACATCATGACTGTTCAGATGAAAAATGATTTAATTTGTTATTTGTTCAGATGACTAAAAAAAACGTTGTTTCTGATGTTTTTGACAACGACCCCCAGTGATCATATGAAATGAATAGTCTGAAAAATAAAGGCTGAGCTTGACGTTGTTTTTAGCGTTGAAGTGCCCCATATATACCAATACATTATTCATAGATTTTTAGATGTATAGAGACAGAACACTGAGGCGGTCAACAAACAATAACATTATCCACCTCTTCTACCCGGCCCTATACATTGAAGGGCATGGTACAATCAAGATAAAGAAAACAACATATACACATACACACACATGAAACAAAACGAGGCAAGATATGACCCCATCATGGGTAGCCATATAACAGGAAATGAGAGACACTTCTCTTCCTCTCAGTGTCTGAATTGCTGAGCTCATCCAATCTAGCCCCCATTTGTCACAACCATACATTTCCTCCTCCACAAATATTCTATTTTTCAGTATCACTAAGTAGAGGCATTGTTACTACTAAGGATTTGTACACTCACAATGTATTCTCTTCATTTGCTCAGCTGATGGATAGATCCACACTGCAGCCATCCCATTTTTTCAGATACCTGCAAATATATTACTGATATTACATCTACACAGCATCTGAGGGAGTCCTGGGAGAGTGAATTAGGAGTAGAAACTTCAGCAGATGCTTGGGCTAAGATCTCGATCAACCCATAGGCACCAATTAATTCTGTACAAGGTTGTAAATCGGCTCCATTATTATAACATGTCAAATGACATACATTCTATCCCTCCTCCTCAATTTTCTAGTTTATCAGTCATAGCATATAGTTCAATTTGTAAAGCAGGTTCAATTGTTTGAGTGTGTGTGGGTGTTGTAGCCCCGCCCTTCACAAAACATAGAAGAAGAGAGAGCAAAGCAACTAAGTAGATACAACCTGTACATAAATGAGATAAATAGTGTTTAGTTGGTTTAAGAAAATAACTCCTGTTCTATATGTAAAGAGACTGTATATAGATGACTTTGACTGTTATTTCGCACAACATTTTTTTAATTCCTGGGGCTGCCCCCTCCCCCCGAGACAATGATAGGGGAAACACTGAAAACAGTAGATAGATAGATAGACAGACAGACAGACAGACAGACAGACCGACAGATAGATAGATAGACAGATAGACAGACAGACAGATAGATAGATAGATAGATAGATAGATAGATAGATAGATAGACAGACAGACAGACAGACAGACAGACAGACAGACAGACAGACAGACAGACAGACAGACAGACAGACAGACAGACAGACAGATAGATAGATAGATAGATAGATAGATAGATAGATAGATAGATAGATAGATAGATAGATAGATAGATAGATAGATAGATAGATAGATAGATAGATAGATAGATAGATAGATAGATAGATAGATAGATAGATAGATAGAAAGTATTCACGGATGAATTGTATTAGGCCTGTACAATTGTAATGAATACCAGGGAATACATTTTGACCAAGTACTTCATGTACGTTGTTTCTGAGCTGTGGGAAAATTCAGGTTTACTCTTGAAATAACTTTGCGATTGTTTGTGAGAATTGCCCACAGGTGTGTTTCACCTGAGGGCTGCGCTACGAAGATGAACAGGTAAGTAAACCATCTGAACCAACCCTATTATATCACATGTTGCAACAGGCTTTAATTAACTATAATGACGTTAACTCGGCTTTGAAATGCTGTCGGCCATCAGTGAGGGGAAAAACATATTCACATGGTTGATAAAGGGATGCGTTGTGACCATATATGGTTAATTGGAGGCGTTTCTGAATGCAAATGTGCCTGAGCTTGACCGAGCATGGTACAGGTGGGATTTATCAAGATTGATTGCTTATGGGGGCCCAAGCCTTGCAGCAGACCCGGTTTCGAATCTCACCCGGGGTCATTTCTCTGCCTATTTGCCCCATTTCACTATCCTGGCATTCCCAGACCTGCCACTAGGCGCTGGCAAATAAAATTTGCTGCGCCTGCTGGTCTGGACACGCTCCGTTGAAGCTTTATCTTTTCAATTGGTTCTATCTAATATGGGCGCGCCAGAGCCCTTTATATGGTACTCGGGGGAGGACGTAACCGGATGACGACAGTGACGTGCATGCGACGTCGAAGCCGTGATAGTAAACATCAAAGATGGCTGCGGATATGTTGTGTGAGTTTGAGACTGCTTTGGCGTCGACCCTTAACGATTTGGAAGACGGAACTCAAATCTTTCATTAGCAAGTAAGTGGAATGTTCTGTTTTGCCGACCGACAACGGCAAACGTTTAATTTAACAGTTTAACAGCTGTCCGCTAAACGAACGGGGCTTACGTCACCTTGTGCATCGCTCTGATTGGTTGTAGTGCTATCCAACTGCGTGCAGTGGCATTTGAAATGCACGAGTAGGAGCCGCCCCTTGAGTTGGAAATTACTATTGATCGTGGCAAGACCCTCTATCGTTCAAGATTTCCAGGCTACCATTTCACCTCTGTCTCTCCAAAAATCTGTCTTAAAAAAAAGGTTGATTAAGGGGAGAACAAAACCACAAAGGGCTTGAGGCCAGGCAGGATCGTAACAGCTTGTCTGTCCAGGGCTACTCCCTCACCTCTACCTCTTTTTCTCCACTGTATAAATGCCACACAGTTTTACACATGACACCATTTGACTGGCAGAATACCTGAATTGGAAGATGGCCACTTAGGACAAGCTTCTGGGGAAGGTACTGGAGGGAGATCGTGCGGGGAACATCGATGCTTTGCTGAAAGAAATGGTCGCGGATCTAAGAACCTTGAAAAGCCAAGGTAAATTGATTTTTCTTACACAAATATGATGGGAGCATTTTAGAGTTCTCCAGTACTTTATATATGGAGAAAATTGGTATGAGATTTCAGGGAAAGCAGATAAGTTTAAACAGATATTGGCAGCCTTTCCTTGACTATATTACTGAAGGGACCTTCTTGACACCTCGTTCACTTTTTATTTTCTGCTTAACATTTGCCTATAGTTTAAAACAATGTCCTTAGAAACCTGTAAAGAAGAGTACGCCATTTGTTCTCTCAACAAAACAAAAAAAATCCCCAAATAAAGTATTGAAGAAAAATATGATGGAGAAAATAATTTTGCAGTAATGTCTGGAACATTTTGTAGAAAATTGACGATAAAGTGACTTTGATTTTGACTTTGACTTAAAGCTTACTTCTCCGCAGAGGAAATATGTAGGACTATTGTGCTGTCTGCATAATGGGCTGTCACATTTTATGGCATGTCACCTTAAAAAAAAAGGTACCACTCAAAATTAAACGGTGAAGATTTTTCACTCTAAAAATGTTTTCATGATTTAAAAACCTCTCTCCCTCTCTCTTCCTCTCTCTCTCACATCTTCTCTCCCTCTATCTATCTCCCCCCTCTCTCTCTACAGGTAAACAGGTGGCTTTCTCAGCATCTCTGGTGACTGATGGCGAAAAGATCATCGGACCCTTAAAGGAACCCACTACTACTCTGATATTCAAGAATGTCCTCACAAACCTTGGAAATGTACCAACAAACAGGTATTTGGAATTTTTACTAATACATTTGACTCTTAAGCCTCATCCTACTGACATATTTAACATACATAGACCACCGAATGGGGTTCCTAGAGACCATAAGCTAAAAATACTGGAAGAAACCACCACCAAAGAAAAATAATATTTGTCTTTTATAAACATTATTAGTTTAAAAAAAAAATGCCATCTGAGAGGAAAAATTATATGGTTTCATAATTTTAGGAGAGTTAAAGGTGAAGTAAGCGATTTATTTATGTTAATATAAGTGTGTCTATCATTGTCTTGGGGGGAGGTTCAACGGAATGTGCAGGTTGCTTTGCTCTCTCCTCTGCACCATTTTGTGAAGGGTAACCACGAGCACCCCACGATACTTTGTTTTATGAGGAATAATCCACATTGATGGTCTGTTTGACTATGCTACATACTTTTTTTTTACATTTTAACCCAAAAATGAATGTCCAACAGGTATTTTCACTGCACCAGTGAAAGGGGCCTACCACTTCCAGTGGCACGTTGGTTTACAAGGAAGTGATCATCCTACAGGTGTTTTGTTGATCAAGAACTCCGAGTACACTTACATCGCATGGGACCAGCCGCAGAACGCTACATACACATCTGTCTCCCAGAGCGTAACACTGATCCTGGAGGCTGGAGACACTGTGTTTCTACGTCTGTGGAGAGACACCAAAGTGTTTGATAATCACAATCACCACACCACCTTCAGCGGTCACCTGCTCTGCACCATGTAAGACAAAAGCAGTTCCTCTATGAAATCCATCCATGCTTTTTGTTTCCTTCAACACGCACTTAACCATAATCACTGCAGCACTGTACAGTTAACTGAGCTGAATGATAGAGAGCAATGCAACATGTATGCAAACTTACAGTAAATGTAAGAAATGTGATTTATGTTCTCGTCATTAAACATCATTGCAGTATTATATCTGGATGTCTTTATTATATTTGCAGGAGAACTTATTTATGTTCACCTTTTAAATATCAACACATTTTAAGCAGAAAAGGAAAGAGGGGCCGACCAGTAACCATGAGGTCTCTGCTTGGATCCATGTGGTAACCGTTAAAAGCTCCAATCTAAGGGCAATGGCTATTGTGGACAAATAATATACATTGTATTGTTGTTGTTGAATACGTACATAGTACACCTTTTAAAGGAGTTACAAGGAACTTTTAAATTTTTCCGAAACAATCTCTGATGATCATAAATGCCATGTAACAGCAAATGAGGCCATCAGTGCAAAGAATGCTATTTTTATATAGTTTTTAATGCCTTTGTCATGGGTACGCTCACCCAGTAACAACAGCTGGCGTAGTAGAAACACTACCCCTTTTTTCCAAAGGGGGTGCTAAAATTAACACAAAATGTTCCTCAGAGCCACTTTATCTAAAGCCAGGTAACTAAAAGAGATCTTAGGTATGTTGAAATTGTTTCGTAGTACAGGCCTCTGGTCCTTCATGGATGAATGAGTGTAATACTTCAGAGAACCAGCAGGTGGCAGCATGACTTCATATTTAACATGTTCGATTTGGATTATTATTTGATCAATATTTGTCTTATCTAAACTCAGGTAAGTACCTCTAACATATTAATTGTATGCATGATCTTGAGGCATATATAATGTTGAATACAATGAATGATGGCTAGTTTCAGAGGGATTAATAACTGAGGTGATGCTGTAACCTCAAGAGTCCAGCTATTGGCAATTCAGAGAAAATGTAGGCTACTTATACTGGATGCTTCAACAGGAGTTGACTGTTGTAGTATCACTTTAGCACAGCTAGGTGTCAGTGTTGTTCAATAAAATAAAATGTAAATCTAATACACTGCCCGGCCCCCAAAAAAAGTCACCACCTGGATTTTACTAGGCAAATGGGCAAGAGCCCTAGCCTGGCATTCCCAGACCTGCCACTAGGCGCTGGCAAATTAAATTTGCTGCGCGTGTTGGTCTGGAGACGCTCCGTTGAAGCTTATCAAGACTACCAGAAATCTGGTATAACGTTTCAATTGGTTCTATCTAATATGGGCGCGCCAGAGCCCTTTATATGGTGCTCTGGGGAGGACGTAACCGGATGACGACAGTGACGTGCATGCGACGTCGAAGCTGTGATAGTAAACATCAAAGATGGCTGCGGATATGTTGTGTGAGTTTGAGACTGCTTTGGCCTCGACCCTTAACGAATTGGAAGACGGGACTCATAGCTTTCACTAGCAAGTAAGTGGAATGTTCTGTTTTGCCGACCGACAACGGCAAACGTTTAATTGAACAGTTTAACAGCTGTTCGCTAAACGAACGGGGCTTACGTCACTTGTGCATCGCTCTGATTGGTTGTAGTGCTATCCAACTGCGTGCAGTGGCATTTGAAATGCACGAGTAGGAGCCGCCCCTAGAGTTGGAAATTACTATTGATCGTCGCCAGACCCTCTATCGTTCAAGATATCAGGGTCAGGATTTCCAGGCTACAAGAGCCCTCCATCGTGCACAAACTGCAGTGATTAATATGTTTAAGTTGGCAACAAGTTACTTAAGCCTAACTGATGCAGTGAATAGTTTCTTATTTCTTAAACAATCATGCTGAGAAGAGAGGTGGATGAAGTGATGCTCCCATCATGCCTAGGGTGCCTATATGTACACGCCTGTGTGGCAGTGTACAGTAGGATCTGGGGTTGCTTCAGTTGGTCAGGTCTAGGTTCAGCAACCTTATGTGCCAATAAAGCTAAATCAAAATGTGCTACGGCGAATATGTGCCTTAATCAAAGCTAGAGATGGTCCAACGAGATATTTGAGTGTGTGACTCTTTTTTGGGCTGGGCAGTGTACATCCCCCACTATCTCTGTATGTCCATGTCCACCTTTTGGAGTGTATTTTTGTGAGTGCGACCAATGTTTTGCAGATTATCTGAATAAGATAGAAATTAATACTACTGATCTTGATGTTATAGTAAGAACCATCAGGTGATAAAAGGACCCCTTGGATCTTAGAATTCAATAGAGTTAACAGCAGTAGTACTTTTGATTTTGCCTTTTTATACCACATTCAAAACGGTTGAACATGCCAATATCCCCTTTCCCCCCTTTTTTCAGTAGAATATCACCATTGTATTCGTTCACTTTGGCATGTCAAAAAACACACAAAGCACATACAATCTGATTATACTATGTATTTTTTATTATTATAGAAAACACAAACATGTTCACTAAATCATTTCAAAGGTTGACAATGTAAACACTAGCTGAGAATGTGTGTGTGTGTGTGTGCGTGCGTGCGTGCGTGCGTGCGTGTGTGTGTGTGTGTGTGTGTGTGTGTGTGTGGTAGCCTGGCAGACATTTTGAATGTCAGGATTGATAGGCTTGACTGTGAACATCTTGTAGTTTTTCTTCTTTTCATTTTAATTTTGTTACATCCTTGTCTCGATCAATAGGGTGGTTCCATAAACTTGTTTTGATAGAACATTTGAATGTGAAGAAGTTGGCAGTAAAATGGCTACTGTAAATCACCAGAAAAAAACTTCTTTTATGTCGCCACTCGCCTATATGATGTTCAGTTTCCATTCTGGTACAGCATGAAAGAGGAAGGGGAGGAGTTATCAGCCCTATCTCAACTTTTCCATCTGTTGAGCCAGACTATGGTTAGGTAAAGTTAATCCTAACCCTAAACCTAACCGAGTCGTTTCAAAAGTCATAAGGCCAACGGTGGCTAGTGATAGCTAGTAAACCACTAAGTATGGAAAGATGTGGATAAAGTAAGCTAACTGTTTAAACAACTCTGTGTTCAGCTGAATTAAACGTATTTGTAAAGTGTTTAGCGAGGGCATAAGTCTGCAATTGTATTAAAGGAATTCTCGGTCATTGTAATCCAGAACACTTCTTGTCAATATCAGCTAATATCTTATCATCATCATCAGCAACCTGTGCGTAGTGTGTGCACACTGAAAAAAGTCTCGAGAACTCTCAAACGTGCATTCATCTGGCTCATCAAATGTGCACTTTCTTCCACAGTTTCCGAACCAATTTACTGAAGTCTTTCCCATGGACCCAATGTAGATGCTACTTTAGTACCTGTTCCTATGGAAACACTAACCAGTTTAGCAGACTTTGTGACCATCTTTTAAAGTCATTTAGATATTTTCCTCTTTCCATTTTTGATACACGATCAGAATCAATTGGGCCTGCCCAACACTTGATTCATGCCACAGATCATGAGTGGAGGTCAACCCTCACCAGTTGTTTTTTGCTCACCTGGATTCACCTTCATATAGACAATGACCCAGGTAGAACACATTGTGAAACTAACCCTTAATGTGACAAGTAAGGGTTAATGCCCGACGAGGTGTCCATGTATCAGGAATTAATGGACACTGTGGAGGTGAGAACTGTCCGACGCGCAGCGTTGCCTTCACAAAGACAAAATATACTGTAGCTCTGTGGCATTTGAGAGAGGTGTGTGCTTCGCATCTTTGAACCTTGCCACCCAGAAGTTATTTGGGGAAGTATAACATTATTTGAGAATGTTGTATTTCATGTTTAGTTTTTTTGTCTTTTACAATCATCATTGTCACAACTCAGCTGGACACATTTTGACCTTTGTGGCCTTGACTTCAATCAAGAGATACAGTATGTGAGTTAACAGTTCATTAATCTAATTTAGTTGAGAGCTGATTATGCATGTACTGTAATTAAGGATGCCAAGTTAAACTTTGTTTTCTTTTGCAGGTAGAAAACACTTCTTTTGAGAATATGTATTTTTCTTTATTACGCTTTATTGTTGGCTGAGCTCAAGTGAAATGTCAAACAGGGTAAAAGGATTTTTGTGGCTGATATATTTCTTTTTCCAACATGGCAACTTTCCCACTCTTCCTCTCTTCCTCAGTTCTGTCCTACATTCATTGTTTCCCTTGCTGCATTATATCCTACCTTTCTTTTCTTTTTCCTTTCCTTTTTATATCCCTTCTCTCTGTCCTACCTTTCGTGCATTCTTCAATCTGCCCTTACTCCCCTTTATCTTTCTCCTTTTCCTTGCTTCCATTCCAACCCATCTTTTTTTTTGGATGAACATATTTTGTTTAACGGTAAAGCGCAATAGTTGTGTGCCACCACTAACCACAACTATATTTACCTCTGCTGGTTTCAACGGACATGCAGTGATAACATTTTCTTAAAGGTGAATTGGGGAACAATTCGATATCGTCATGAAACTTTCCCTGTTCTTTACATTAAAATCCTTTTTGTTTCAGAAATGCACAAATAATGTGTAGATAATGTCTGTTAAAGATGGTTGTATAGGATAGATATACAGACGCAGACAGACAATGTCAAGTCACACAGCTAAATGTACATTTTGTAACTTTGATTTATATTAGTATGAAAGAAGACATGTCATGGAAGCAAAAAAAACCTAAAATCTCAAAATTGACCTGAGAAAAACAATGTTTTTGCCTGCTGTGTCTTGCCTTATAGTAATAGACATGTTTAAAAAAATGACAAGAGAATGGGATGGATACAGGTGACTCTCCAATAAAAGAATCAAGAAGCTGGTTTTAGTCAGAAGCAAATAACCAAACTGCCCAGGAGTATTTCTAACATAGTGTCGGAGTGAATCCACCTTCTTTGATCAGATTTCTCATTATTGCACCGCATCAATTCATCAATTGAAAGTTTCAGTAGCATTTAACATTACAAAAACATCTCAGCATTGGCCTGCACCCTGTAGCAGCTCAACTGTAATTGCTTATGGACGTTTTTCTGGTGTCCCCCATGTTAATCCCCATCCACACACTCACTCCCCAACTGTGTGTGTGCCAGTCAGCCCATTAGTTCTCATCATGTCACACACAGCCCTTATGGTGTCAGAAACACACACACCCACCCACACACACCCACACACACTCACAACCGGACATACTCAAAACATATACCCATGGCTTTATTATTGTCCGTGTGTGTGTGTGTGTGACAGTGTTATGGCTAAGCACGTGTGTGTGTGTGTGTGTGTGTGTGTGTGTGTGTGTGTGTGTGTGTCCAGGCTTTTATGTGTGTTCCCAGACCTGTTGATCAAAAACATGCAGCACCAGTGGACTGGTGGTCTGCCCGGACCAGGGTGGTCCTCACGATTTACTGCAAGCTGCAAGCTGCATGTGAGTGTGTGTGTGTGTGTGTGTGTGTGTGTGTGTGTGCGTGTGTGTGTGTGCTTGGGATTGTATGTTGTATAATTGGTATCTCTTCACAACAGTCTCATTTCCAGATCATGTGTGCTGGATGGCTGTCAAAGAACCGTGGGTGTTGCAGAATGGCCACGCCCTCTTTCAATTCACGTCAAAGAATGAGCCAATCACCATGAAGCTGTGTTCCCAAGCATTTTGCTGTTAAGTTAGTAGATTGATGATAAAATGGATACACCTGACTTTAATGTATTTGTATTCTATATAAGTTATAATGTTTATTTTTTGCATATTTATTTTACAAGGTTTATTAGATAATATATCCAAATGGACGAGAAATGGCTGTAGGACCCATCAGTTAAAAGTTAAAATACAATAAATAAATAAAAAACAGACAATGACAAAGACATCAAAGCAGCTCATGCAATAAAGACAATACAGGAGACAAAGGTAAAGAATAGTCACAGAGGCCACATTAAAAGCACATAGATAATGACATAACAGAGGGAGGCAGGCAGCAGCAGCAATGAGCATGTCACATCTAACACACATCACATCTGACAGACATTTATGTGTGCAGTTGAAGTTGTCGGACATCCATGTTTTAAGGTGTATTGTAAACATATGTATATCTTCGATGGCGGGCAGTTCATTTCAGTTTTGTATTATCGCTCTAAGAGAAAATGATTGTTGACCAAATGTGCTTTTTCTAAATGGAACTAGAAGGTCACCTCGTGTGGTGCTTCTGGAGATCTGACTGCTATCGTTTCGTTGGGTTGTGAATGAGTTCAAAGCAGGGGGAGCGGTGGTATGCAGAGTTTTGTAGACCAGGCAGATGTCTTTGTATTTCATTACGTCTTCCAAGCTCAGCAGTTTATGGTTGTTTAATATAATACAATGATGTGAACTGTTCTGGCTTCTGGTCCAACACTTTAAAGGGTTTTCTTGTAGAGAGTTGTTAATGGCTTTTAAACTTCTGTTTCAAATCATGTATCATGAATAATGTCCATGAATGCCAGTGGCGGCTGGTGAATTTTCTTTTAGGTGGGGCTGAAATTTTATAAACCAAAACCATGTAGGGGGGTCTGGGGGGATCCTCCCCCAGAAGATTTTTTTGGTGATTTTCACATACAAATTAAGCATTCTGGTGCATTCTGACAAAATAATAAAGACAAAATAGAAAATTTCCTTACAAAGACAAATGGGGCAGGGGAACTAGGTTTTAACTTAATTTATTTGCCTTGTAGAATTCAGCAAGATTAAAAGTGCAAATAACAATTGAGAATTATACACAAGTTAACATTCTCTCTCTCTCTCTGGCGTTAATCGGTATCACACCCAGAAGTAGAAGCCTTCAAAGACTGAATAAGAGATAATAAAAGTTGAAATTTAAATCATCAGCAAGTGCTGGGAAACAAGTGATTATGATCACTGATAAAATTAATACATAAACACAAATTGTGACCATATGTCTTGTGTGCGTCACACCACCATAGGTTTGCAGAGAACTATATATATATATACAATATGCACACTAAAGGCAGGATGCAAACTTAGGCAATAGGTGAGGTTCTAGTGTGTTATGAACGTGACAATCGCATAAACAACGTGATAATGGTAAGTCTAGCAGTAATCATATCATACATGCTCAAAGTTTAAAAAAGCACTGCATAATATTTTGAGTTGCACTACTCATAGACTGTAGAAGAGGGAGGGGGGGGGGGGGGAAGCTGCTACTACAACTGCTAATAGGGATGCTAACGGAACATGAGCAGAGAGGTGTGTGTCTCATGCTCTGACCGCAGCTGAGAGGGACTGGTGCGCAAGGACCGGGCCGCCGCCTATCAGTGCTCTGTGACGGTGAGGGGCCGGGGAGTCTCTCGCTGCTCGTTGAGAACAGTGAAAAGTGATACTTGCCTTGGCGAAAAAGTCCCAAATAACACCAGAACAAAGCTAGATTTGTCGCTTGTCGCTGTTTTGAAAAAAAAGTCGCCAGGGGGGTAGAAAAGTCACTAAATATAGCGACAAAATCACTAAGTTGGCAACACTGCACGCGACTCCGCGAGCAACCGGTAGTAGATCCGAATGTTGTTGATTTTGTTGCCAGGTAACCAGTTACAGGGCGCCAATGCCTAGCGCCCCAAACCCTCCGTTAAAACTGAATGGTAATATAAATTGATAGGGCCACTCTGAGTGAACGACGGTTTGGGGCGCCGTGAACTGGCGCCCGTAGAAGTCAAATTAGTCAGTTTCGAGCTTGAATTTCGCCATGAAATGTAAATACAGTGCCATAATATAAATTCAGTGTGCATTCTTAAGTAAAATTAAATAGTTTAGTTGCCTCAAATTAATAAAAAAATAATAATTTTATTTTTTATTTTTTTTGGGGTCGGAGGAGGGGGGCGGCGCCCCAGCGCCCTCTATGGGCCAGCCGCGCCTGATGAATGCACTACTTTGGGTACAGGAAGAAGGAGCACACGTAACACGTAATGTTAATCAGACAGCAGCAGAAATCACAAACACAACACTAGAAGGACTAGCCTTCTGCACAGTAGCAACTCTGTTTTCATTTACACTACTGAGATTGGGACCTTTTTTGATTATTATCATTTAATTAAAAAACTAGTTTAATGTGATTGAAATGGAGCATTTAAAGGTGCACTTTGTAACTTTGGGTGTGTCAGATAAATTTAACATTTCTGAGGTTTATTCTCATAACAAAATATACAAACTTTCCTCACAGGAAAACTGGATCCCTGGAACACTGTTTGAAGTTAGAAAGCTTCCTGAAAAGTTACTGTTTCACTGTTGTTTTTTACAGCAGTTACAAACATATTTATTTTTGGTTCCTCAGAATAATTTTGCTTTGATTTATGACCAGAGAATGATTCAATACTAAGAATTACATGTAGAAAGAATAGGTTTGTAAACGTACCCCAGGCTCTGAAAATGTAAAACAAATCCCCCTCTTCTGAAACGGCATTGTGCACCTTTAAGCTGTGTTTCCCCCCTCGGACAAACTTGACTGTGAGGGATGCAGAGAGAGAGAGAGGGCCACCCAGAGGTGTGAGACCTGCCGCATTGGAACTAATGACCAATAAATTGCCATTGCGTCTGACCTGCTAACACTGCAGTAAATCAAAGGAAGCGAGACAGAGGAGAGAACGGTGAGTTTCAGGTGCTAATGAGTTCACGTACTGGCCGGGTTTTCAAAGATAATTCAATTAAGATAAACATTGACACAGAATCTCCCTTTGAAATAATGTAAAACTGAGACAAGTGATTTTTTTATCTAACTCCAAGGTAAGGCTCAGGTACATGCTGTCTGCAGAAAACTCTGAATCCACTGATATCAAAGAGAAAATCCTTCTCTAAAACAAAACACAATCAACGTTTCATTTATTAACATACACTCACTGGCGACTTTATGAGCTCACCGGTACAATCTGACAACAGCTTTGGCATGCTGCTTCTTTCAGAAATATAATACTCCAGTGGTTTATTGCTGCTGAGAGACCAACCAATGACACAAACACAAACACAAACACACACACACACACACGCACGCACGCACACACACACACACACACACAATGCAATTTAGTGAGGTGACTACTGGGAAGTCTGGGATGTCAGAAATCCCTATTAGCACATAAACACACAATCATTCAGTCAACACATTCCAACAGAACCTGGTCTATCTTTTTAATTATGTGTTTTTTTTTTTAATACAATGCTGTAGGTCATTAGATGAGACCGGGCAGATCTGTGTGGGATCAGTCATTCACTGATGCATGTGTTAAGAAGGATAATGGACATGACACCAGATGTCTTATTATGTTTTGCATGAAGGCACCTTAAAAATGATAGTCATCACAAGTTGAGGCAGGGAGTTCTAAAGCAGGACGATTGGCAGGTGACTATGACTACAACAGAGGAGCTGTGCCAGGTGAAATCAGGCTGCACTACAGCTCAGCACAGGACTAGAATGTAGGGGATCTTCACATTAAGTTATGTACAAACACATTTTGGGTATGTTATAAATCAGTCTTCAGCTCTCCTCATTGGCTCTCCTTAAGTTCATCAGCAAAAATATGACTAAGGCTTGTTTTGCTTGGCAAGAGAAAAGGCCAATCAAGCCAAAATTAAATGAACTCAAAGTTTAAATCCATAAACAAGGTCCCAAGACCTCTTTCAGCAGCGGAGTCAGAATGAGACATGTGTACGTGATTAGAATAAAGATAAACTTGGCTTTTAGATTGAATTGTTTTGTTAAAAAAAAAATCAAATTTTGTAATATTTTCTCAGCTGAATACAATACACCATTATGCACAACATTTCAAATGGCCACTGAGAGAAAGGTAAAAAAAACTAAAAAAACAAAAAACAGCTAAATTACAGATCCCTTGCTTTTTTCTATATCTGTGATTAACAAGCTGAAATGAAAGGTTATTTTCTATTTTTGTAACGCATACAGACAGAGGCTTTTTCTTGTAAAGTACATGTATGGATCCACATTAACGGTGTGCCAAAGCTTTGCACTAATAATTCAAAACCTGCAAAATGTGTCATTCTTATTTTCAACTTTAAATATTGGCATATCTCAATGTCTAAGGTGAATCACAACAACATACATCCTAATTAAATCTGTAAGATAAAAAATAAAACCCATTTTAGGCAATAGGACAATTAGAGAGCAATACAGAATAACATCATAGAACTGTCTGCCCCTGCATGGAAACTGTAAACTTCAACAGTATTGTGTTCAAGTTAGTCTCACTGGTATTTTATTCTATCGTTCCAATTTTTCAATTTTCCAAATGCCTTTGTCAATCATTATGTTCTTCATGACTCAATTTGATTGTTTTCTGATTCTCTTATATTTTCTGCTTTTTAAAAATACAAATGTTTTGATTCCACCTATGCAGTTTTCATAAACATAACTATTTATTGAGTTTATCTTTCTATCACATACCACCAGGGATAGGTCGTGAGCTCTCTGTCATTTTGAAGTTGACAGACAGCAGAGTAACTCTAAAACTCTGATATTCCCCTAAAACACTTCCATTCCATATCTCACAGGCATACCTATTTACATAAACAATAATGTTTACAGAAGACAAATAATGTATTATTTTTATTTGATGGTGGTCTCTTCCAGTATGTTTTGCTTGGAGTCTCTAGTGACCCCGTCAGTACTCCATGTCTATAAAATACATCGGTAGGATGCCAGGCTCCTTAACACGTGATGCTGCTAATTAGACTGCAATGGTGTAGGCTTAGACATAGGGTTCACAAACTGTACATTGCATGATTAGGCAACAATGTAATTGCACACTTCGTGAAAAGAAATACAACTAATTTTGTATATCACTGTTGCATATCATTAATTCAAATTTCAAGTGTTGCTTAAATATGACACTGTATAACACTGTAAAACTGAGCGGGCTGGTTAAATAATAAGTTACTTGATATATAGTTTGTCGTCAAGATGTTTGAAATATTATTATTATTATTATTATTATTATTATTATTATTATTATTATTATTATTATTATTATTATTATTAATAATATTATTATTATTATTATTATTTTCCTGTGAACACTTTTATACAGTAATTTGGTTAATAAGATAAAAATAAATAGATTTTGCATGACAGGAATCAAGCATATATATATATACAGTATATATATATATATATATATATATATATATATATATATATATATATATATATATATATATATATTGATATGTATTACTGGAGATGCCTGGTATATAATTTGCTATCTAAATAATAATGGTGTCTTGTACCATGTGGTATGAAAGGGAAAGACTGATGGCTAAAAGTTCAACTTGACATCATCATATAACTAACTAATTAATTAGAGTATAATACATTGAAATAGCTAACAAGACAAAAGGCCGCAAAATATCAGAGCACGCGAAAATGTGTGTGTGTGTACTAGAGTTGCACACTATTCAACTTCAGACAACTTTTTGTTATAGTCTTCAGAATGCAAACTCATTAATAATAATAATGCTGACTAACGACAGGAGACTTTGAGAGTTGAGTTCACTATAAGGTAATTTTTGTATGACTTTCACTCATTTCAATAATGTGAAAGGTTAGCTTGTATTGTTAGCTATGTGTTGATCATGCATAGAGCGAAGATACATCTACTATTGTCTCATTTATGGTATAAAAAAGCTAAGCACTTAAAACTGAAAAAAATTCAAACAAATATGCATAGATACTAGATTAAATACTTGTTTGTGTCCTGCAACAAACCGTTATTATCATTATTAATTATCAGAATAAATGACAACTGCTGAGGATGTTTGGTTATTTGTTTGCTGGTTAGCAGAAATAAGGAAAAGAAAAGTTAGACCTTGGCAGCTTGGTTCATCAAGCCAAATCATTTAAATGCATTAAACCTATAGTTAAACTTTAACCCATCAAAGTTACTGAGGCTAAGACTTTGTGACCATTACACAAAACAGTTAGTTTTATGATATAATGTCAGAAAGAGTGATTTTGTTATAGATGGCTTAAATGGCAAGTTGAGTCTTCATGACATACAACCAGTGCTTTCAGTATGTAACACTTTGCCCCTTCAATTGTTACAAAATTAAAATATTATAAGTAAATCATTCTCAATTGAGAACTGCCCTGTCATTTGGTCCAATGCTGCACAGAAAAGAGCAGCCAGATTAATTCTACATTTTTCTTTCAATGATAATGTGTATGTGATGCATAAAAGGTTATCATGGCTATCTGTCGTGGATAAAATAATACACGCATAATGTTATTTAGAACACAACACACTTCATTTCTGTCTTGGTCATATCACACGTCAAGTGAACACTGGTCATCTGATGGTGCCAAGTCCACCAACAAATGTCATGATGAGAACTGTTCTCTATAGGGCTTCTTCTGCTTGGAATAAGCTCCCCATCAGCATAACGCACCAAAAGCAGACTTTCTTTAAAAATGTACTTAAAAACAAATGGTTGTATTTCATTTAGAAAAGTAAGCGTGCTTTTAGATTACTATCGGTTAATTTAATTTTTTTGTTTTTCAGATTATTTTAGGGCATTTATTTTCACTTTATTAGACAGGGTTGAAATGGGGCAGAGAGAGGAATGCAGAGAAGTGACCACGGGTCAGATTCAAACCCGGGTCTGCTGTGAGGCCTGAGCCTCTAGGGGGCGCTCAAACCACTACACCACGAGCGCCCAACTATTGATAGTTTGATGTGTTTTTATTTATTAACTGTTATTTTATTTGGCTGATTTTGTCATTTATTGCTGTTTGTTTTGTTTTTGTTTTATTGAGATTGTGTGATTTTATTATCGTTTGTTTTAATTGCTGTTGCTTTATCTGTGGACCCGAGGAAGACTGAGGACCACGTTGTGGAAGCTAATGGGGATACAGTGGTGGCGGGAGTGGCGAAGTGGGCAGGGAGGTCACCTCTGGAGTGCAGGGTCGGAGGTTCGATCCCCTGCCTACCCGCCACATGTCGAAGTGTCCTTGGGCAAGACATTGAACCCCGAATTGCTCCTGATAGTTAGCTTGCACCCTGCGTGGTAGCTGATGCTATCGGTGTATGAATGTGTGTGTGATTGGGTGAATGTGTACGAAACAATGTAAAGCGTTCATTTACAAATAAAGAATAGAGAACCTAATTAAGAATTTAAAGAAATTCTGAAAAACAAGAATAACATTTCACCACAACTTTTTATATCTTGTGTTGGCAGCGTGAGGCAAGTTGTGTCCCGAGCCACGGGCTGAAAACATGCTGTGCTGTTGATTGGTCTACACAGGCTTTATTGAAAGAAGGTTCCATGTGGTAAAAAGCTATAAACTCTGCAGATCAACATTAGTTCCTGCTCTTTTCATTTTCTCTTTTCTGTTTTATTCATTTTTTTAACCATCTATAAAAAGGGAACAATGGGCTGGCTGTCTCTGGTTGGGCTGCTAATGAATCCAATACTTCCCCCTTATGGCAAAGTACTGATTAGAAGAAGACAAAACACATTTTGTCATAGTCTGTTTTGATGGAAAAGCCCTATCTGTCTGTATGTGGTGTGTGTGTGTGTGTGTGTGTGTGTGTGTGTGCATACATGCATGCATGGTGTGTATGTATGTATCCACTGTGTGCACTGTGTTGCGTCATAGCAACAGAGTGGTTGTGGGGTGAACAGAGTGACCCAGGGGTTTGTTTGAAAGGTTGCCAAGGGCCCACCCTCTTCTTGCTTTCCTCTTCTCTTTTCCTCTCTTCATCTTTTTCCATTCTGCCCTGAACATATTGCTTTTCAAATTCAAACCACCATCATACACTTGCTCTAATTGCTGTATGTGCTACCCATTCACAATATTACTCACAAATTCATCGTTTTTGTTCACTCTTGTGGATCATAATACACTATTGTGACCACTGAACAGTTAGTGACCTATTTAAATGTCAAAAGTAGCGTGCAAAGCATAGCCTATAGTGTAGTTACTACCGTAATCTATGAATGATCTTCGATAATTCCACTCTCTGTAGCCACTGATGCAAAAGTTAGGGGTCAGTGGCTGTTTACGCATCTTCCTTAACTTTGTTTTTTAATGAAAAATGAAAAAGTCCAGGTGACTTGTTAATGCGGCCCCCTAGTGGAGGGAGAACACAGTGGTACAACATAGTGGGAGCCCAAGAAAGAGGAGGAGGAGGAGTGAAGCAGAAAGGGAGGGGTCTACATGGAGTAATGGCTGCCAGATGTTTTGGTAATATCCACGGGAAAAAAAATTCTATTCCAGCCCTAGTCATCTGTCATGATCGCCAGTCCACTGCACTTAAGAGGCAGGCAAGATAGACAGACAGGAGTCGCGGAGAGGGATAAGTGTGTTAGTGTGTGTGTGTGTGTGTGTGTGTGTGTGATGGTGGTGTGGTCGGGGGGGAGGTATGCTATTATAAAGATAGATATTGATGTGTGCTGTTGAGTAATATCTTACTGTGTTTTGAATGCAGAAACGTTATTTTGTCTGAGTGTTTTGAGGAACACCATGAAACATGTATGTTTCATAGTGGTTTTGGTAAGATGTATGAAACCAACAATACAACATTCCACATTTATATATGTAACCCCTTTTGGTATTCTTTATGATTAAATGTTGATTAAACGTTGTTGTATGTTCTATAGTACAAAACGATTCAAATATCTTAGACGCATGGAAATATTTTTCCACTCGTCAAAGAACTGAATTTACGAATACATGCAAACATGAAATCATTTGAAGGTTTCTTGGTTAGATGAATGGCATTTGCTTTTCATGAAAGGTCTAGGATCATTTAGATGACGTAATGGCTCCCCATCAAAATGAGTAATGATTCAGTTTCTTTTTAATGATCCAATTGGTTTTACAGTAAAGAATGAACATTTGAATTGCCACCATTATCTTTGTACTGATTGGAAGCTACAGGCAGTCTGACTTGATCCACAAACAACACAATATCCCTTCATCACAGGTTTTCAACATGCACTGCTGCTGTTGGAACAATGGTCCATCTTAGTTGTGTATTTAGCTATGGTTCTACTGAACTACTTCACACTCCATGTACTGTACCTGCATTGTGTGGTATTGAGGATGTGCTCACTATTACTTCTTTTGGACTTGTACATCATCACCCTCACAGAATTGTAGAGGTTCACCTGAGGAACTTCAGAAGAACTCGGCTCTTCTGACCAGAGAATCAACCTGAGCACGGAAGAAGTTGACCTGATGTTTTAAAGGTGCAGTGTTTAACTTTGGGTGTGTCAGAGAAGTGAAACATGTTCTAAGGTATATTCTCATAACAAACTTTCCTCACAGGAGAATCTGATCCCTGGAACACTGTTTGAAGTTAGAAAGCTTCCTGAAAAGTTACTGTTTCACTGTTGCTGTTCACAGCAGCAGGGCCCACAGTTTCGTTTACACGCATATTTTAGTCTTACATTTGGTTCCAGGTTCCTCAAAATAACTTTAAATTTGATTTATGATGAAATAATTATTCAACACTAAGAATTACATGTAGAGTAAATATGTTTTGTAAACTAACTGCAGGCTCTGTGAATGAACCGTGGGAAAAGAATAGTAGGGAATTATATGTAGCCCCCTTAGGACAACAGAGCTCCAGATCTGGAGATGAGAAAACATGGCACGTAGTGGACATAATGGGAGCAAGAAGCAGACAACCCAAAACCACACATGCATCACATTTCAGGTGCTTGAAATATGAAATGTTCACTTTCCATTCTTTAATCTTCTACTGCTTGAGGATAATCCCTCATGGCCCTGCTTTCAGTGAAGGGATCCAAGGACCAAGACGACTATAGGCTTTGTAGGACAAGGCCTAAACTGCACCCAGCATCATATCATCATTTCTCTAACTGTAATACAGCCTTTCAAAATAATAGGCTTAAATAGGGTTCCTGGGCAAAGATATCTAATGTTGAATTACCCAACACACCCCAACATCACTGTGGCCAGGCAAGGGTAACTGCTTCAACACTTATGGAAGTGGCATAATGCACAATATAGATGAGAAAACTAGTGAAGAAATAAACCATTTGGATTTACACACATACATCTTGGATGCGCTTTTTACACCCTTTGCCTGACTTTTGATTGCATTTAGTCAATTCTTGGTTTTGCAGCCTAATGTATCTTTTTAACAATAGAGATAATAGGCCCTTTCCATTGCAGTTTCACTCTCTTTAACTGACTAGTCTAAAGCATGTTGTTGTGTTCACTCATTATGTGATTTGTTTTACAGCATTCCTTAATCATTAGATGAGTGCACAGCATGACTATGTTAATCATTGTATGTGTGTGTGCATTACATCAACGCATTGGTTTAATAAGGTTGGTAAACAAAAACAAAAGTCAAACAGCTGTTGTATTTAATGTTGTCCAGCTTGGGCTCTGCTTGTGAAAAAAAAGTGAATAGTTTTTTTGCTAATAGTAATAGCACAGGTGGTATGTAAGTATGTGTCTGACAGTACATGAGCGACAGGCCTTTAGTTTGTTGTAGCACATAAACATTACATGGACAGTGATGTACTTTAGATGTATCGTCATTACCCTTCATAGCTCTCTTGAGGGATGCAGCTTCCTTAGGGGGAGAGTGTGTGTGCGCATGTGTGTGTGTGTGTGTGTGTGTGTGTGCATGGGTATGTGTATGTGTCTGCGCGTGCGTATGTATGTGTGTGTACTTGCGTGCATGTATGTGTGTGTATGTATGCATGTATGTGTGTGTGTGTGTGTGTGTGTGTGTGTGTGTGTGTGTGTGCGTGTGCGCGTGTTTGTGTGTGTGTGTGTGTGTGTGTGTTTGTGTATGTATGTATGAGTGTGAATCTGTGTGTACGCATGTGTGTGAATGTGTGTGTGTTAGGGGGCTGTCCCGGTCGTTGTGGGGTCATTTCTCTGTCTGACGCCAGCTCTCTCACTAATGATCCTCTGTGCTTGTCTTCACCCTTCAGGCCAGACTCAGGACATTATTTCGCGCGTTAGTCTCTGTCCGGACCAGAAAAAGCCTGTCAAGCTCTCTTTCTCCTCCCCTGTCTCCACCCACCAACAACATACCTCAGATAAGGCCTTATCAATGGAGGACTAGATTGACAGCCCCATCAGATACTGTAGCAAATTGGAGACCCAGTGAGCTTGTCAATTACTGTTGTACGGGCTCAGTTGAGTGTGTGTGTGTGTGTACTTGTACAACCATTTTTGGAAAGTGAGGACATTTTGTCCGGTTCTCACTTTAGGACAGGCCTTTAAAGAGATGTTTGAGGGTTAACACTAAGTTTGAAGGTTTAGGTACTAATTTAGATTTAGATCATATAAAACACAACACAATTTTGTTTACAGCACCACTCCAACTAGCAGCATTTAAAAGTAGAATAGGTCATTATAAATAGTAATCATAGTCAGTCATAAAAACATTTAACCAAAAATATATATGTATGTACAGTATATTATATTAGTTAAGAGGTACTGTGTTAAAATAAAAACAAAACAGAGCAGCATGTATTGCACTTGTCCATCGAGTGAATGAATGAATTGTGATTTGAGGAGTGAGTCCACAGCTTATGGAAAGAAGCTGTTTTTCAGTCTGTTGGTTCTGGTTGGGATGACTCTCAGCCAGCCTGATGGGAGAGTGGCCAACAAGGCGTATCCAGGGTGTGAGGGATGGTTGTGGACAGGGCCACTGCTACGCTTTTGGGTGCCCTAAGCAGAAATTGTCAGTGATGCCCCCCCCCCCCCCCCCCCCCAAAAAAAAACACCCAGAATTATAATTTTTTTTTTTTTTGGGTGCCCCCCCCAGGGACTTGGTGCCCTACGCAGTCTGCGTACTCTGCGTATAGGGAGCGGCGGCCCTGGTTGTGGATGTTGGATGCCCGCTTGTGGAGGCATTAGGCTTATGTTAGGGTTAGTGGAAGGGTTGGGGTTAGGCATTTAGTTTTGACGGTTAGGGATAGGGTAAGGGGCTAGGGAATGCATTATGTCAATTCATTTATATTTATTAATGGCTTTGTCCATTTTATTTCAAATACTTATCAGCCACAAATCCACAAAAAATATAATTTAGAGTATTTAGACTACAGAATGTCAGAATGAAGAAACATCTGAAATCATCGAACAATTTGCCTCAAAACAACTATCATTCATAAATCATGCCTAAATTTACAGCTTGCGTTTGTCAGTAACTATGCTCATTTACATTTGGGGGGACATTTCTATTTAAAAATACAAAATGAACACTAGTTATCCACAGTTAGTTCACAAGTTATTAGAATAATTTTAAAAAGATGACATTAAGTCTTGAGGTTGGATGATACTTGGTAGTGATCCATTATTGTTTCATTATGTGCACATTAACATTGTTGATTCCTGAGCATTTCTTTATGGTATTATTCACCACAATAAATCCTACCAACACCAGGTAGGCCTACCACAAGTTGGACCAATCACACACCATGTGGCAGTTGTATGAAGGGGTGCATGAGCCACAGAGGGATGCCCAGTTATCCACAGCAAAGGCATCACAAGAGGCTGCCACAAATACATGATCGGCCTTTGCAAGGTTGACTGATTGACTGACAGGAATCTGAGCCTACCGTCTTTAACAGCACAAACAGCCCGTTACAGCAGTCTGATTAGATAGGCTTTAAAGGTTCACTACGCAGTTTCAGGGGAGGCAGATTTTTTTTCTACATGTTGTTACTAGTATTGAATAATTCTATCATCATAAATCACAACAAATTATTTTGGAAACAAATGTAAAACTAGATTATGTTTTTAACAAAACGGTGGGCCCTGCTTCTGTAAACAAGAACAGTGAAACAGTAACTTTTTTGGGAAGCTTTCTAACTTCCAGCGATGCAGGGATCCAGATTTTGTGTGAGGAAAG
>NC_137235.1:21429716-21469716 GCF_949987685.1 Ammodytes marinus
CACCGCACAAGCAGACATTTTTTTTCATGGCAAATAAACCCGTTAAATATAAGTCATAGGCCTACACATGTTTAACTACAAATGCTTGCAGCCTGCACCATAACTCTCTGAGATAATGAAAAAAAACACGAAGACATTTCATCATCGTCATGCTTACTGGGTGCTCAGTAGAGTATGATGTCTCACTTTAACTCGAGTCTTCCAAAGACTTAAGATGTATGTACAATTCCACATGTGTGATGTTTATTAACCTAATAGGGATTGTGTCGGTGTTTATATTATTTTAGCTCACTTTGAATATTTTTGCATCATACACAGGACACTAGTTCCAATACCAGTCATTTACTGAGACTGGAGAGAACTATAAACTGGAACCTGTCATTATGGCATTATGGCAATACAAATATCTCTTTTTTTGATGAATTGTAACTGCAACAAAATGAAGCCATTCACCAAAAGCTAATGATTGTATATGTCTAAATTTTTCTGACAGATAATTCCAGGTAATGATATAAATGTAATAAATGTAAAGCCAACATTAAATAAAATGCACATATTAAAAAGGCAGATTCAAAGTTCAGCCTAAAACAAGTCAAAACTCCAACCAAAAAATCCAACCGAATCCGGTCCCTTCCTCTGTTTTCAGTCAATTTGCACAAACTCACTTATTATACTGTACAGCAATACTGCAGCAGCCTGTGTTACGCGTACGCCATAGCTTTTATCAGTCACATAACAGTGTGGATGAAGAAGAAATTCTTATGAATTGTAAAAAAATAAAAATTAGAAATAATAAATGAAATCTAAACTTTCCTTTCACTTGCATGCAGTGAATTATAAATTCAGAGTCCCTACAATAACTGAGTTTAATACCTCAAGCACCCCCCCCCCCCCTTATTTACTAAGCTTAGAGGTCCATCCTCTTAAATACACTTCAAATCACTCATGGGTTAACCACCTAATCGTCAATGTGAGAGCAGACTAAGAAGTGCTTACTTTAGCTACGGCGGGGATCAAACTCACTTATACAGCTTCTCCGATGATGTCTCATCTCAAGTTATGAAGGATTTTTTTTTAAATAAATGATGGAATTCTGTTCACATATATGATCTATTTTCTTTATTCAACCGTCGTAGGACAGTGTGTATTTTGTACTGCAGGGCTGGAGTTTGACATGAGTTATTAACTGGGCTACATCCTTCTATTAGTGATTGCAGTTTGAAAAGTGAGGAAAAAAATTCCTTCTGGCTTCAATTATGCACCACACTTCCTACAGGCAGCACGTAAGGCTGCAGACAGGAAATGATTATTCTGTTCTATTCTCTTCTAGTATATTCTAACCATGCCCAGTGTGCTCATGTATTGTTTCTTACTTCACGCAATTTCCCTGCTAATAAACTGATATAGACTGTGGATATGGTGAGATGCTGCAGTGCGACGATAGCCATTTAAATGTGTCAAAATAACAGGCAGTGTTGTCAAAGCAGGACGATCAATGACGTGATTCTTAAGTAATGCTTGTATGTTAAAGTATAAAAGGGTAGTTCATTCAGACTGTTAGCATAGCGATCATAAAGAGGGTGTATGCTATAACTTAAATATAGCTTCAATAGCAGCAATTTCATACTGTCTTTGTAAGAGCAAATAATGTATGCCTGTGAATGGGGGAACTGAATGCAAGAGGCAAGAAGCAAGCACACTTTTAAATGGGTTTAAATCTATAGTTTTTTTTGTTATATGCATAACCACTGTAGGGGCATTTAAAGCTCAGGTGAAATGATATGGTTAGAGCTAAATGTGGATAATACACATGCTTTAGAACCATATAGCATCAAAGAGTACTGCTCGGTCTCCATGGCTGAACCTGGCCCCTCTTGGCTCCAAGCTGTCTGAGGATGGCAACCAATTTTCTGGCTCCACTGTTCTATGGACCTGATCATTTTCACCATGCCATTATTGTGTATAATATGATTGTTAAATATGGTTCAACTCCATATAGGAAAATGAGCTTTTTGCTGCTGTTAACTTCTTTCCTCATGTGTAGACTGCAGGCTATTTGTTAGCATGTGTTCTCATTAGCATCCTCACGTTATGCTGGCTAAATGCTCTGTGGACAGTCCACAGTGGAAGCTTCTAATGGGCATGTAAAAGTGATCATGGGAAAATAAAAGTCCTACAGGACAATGGTTTCCTAATTTTGAATTAACATGTTGGTAGATTTTTTTTAAAATGATGTAGCCTTTTATTTATCAATCATCTTGTTGCATTTGAACCAAATGTCAAATAGCCCATATAGCCTACTGAGAGCGACTATTTGAGGCACATCGGTTATATTGAATCTTGGTCAAGCTAGAGCAAACAAGCTCCTACACTTTATTTTTTCAATGTGCTGAAAAAAATGATAAGGCTTGTTTAATTTTAGCATTATTAAAGCGACGTCGAACCAGTCTGTCAAAATGTTTGCACATCGCATATAAGGCCCTGCTGGCCAGGCCAATGACCTAAAAGACGTAAAGGCGTATTATAAACAAACAAATAAGTCTTTAAGGCTTTTATCTTTTTTTAAAACAATTTGAATGCTCTTCTCTCAGGAACAGTGAATCAAAATATAATGAAATAGTAAATTTAGCCAGTTGTATACCATGCAAAACTTATTTGAAATCAACTATTAAAATCATAATAAGCCTGCTCATTTTTATATAAATTCTGTGTTATGCTCTGCATTACCACTTTTACGCAAAATGGTCTTATTCTTTTATGGATTTTGGAGTCAGTTTTCATTCTAACGCGAGAATGAATGGCACGTTGCAATGCATAATGGCTAATATACTCCGTAAGCCGATGCAGGAATGTGAATGTATTTTCTGTCACAAAGTGTTCATATTAACTACCAGTCGACCTGATGAGGAGACGGTGTTTACACGATGGTTACACTATGACCTTCGGTCGTTAATCTTCGTGAGATAAACCATTAAAAGAACCGAGGGACTTTTAAATGTAAGCACAGCAACAATGTGTCATCTTTTACGCACACAGAGTAGCCTGTGAATTGATGTAATGACTCCTCTCAGCTCAAAATAATTATTCTAAATAAATGTATAGGCCTACAACAAGGTTACTGTAATTGTCAAAATTAAATAGCAAATGTAGGAGTGTTTACAATCCACTAGTGTATTTACGCATGCATAATGATCCAATGATGGCATATAAGACACGTAGGCTATATTATTTAGTATAATAGGCTGTATCATGCAAGCCTATATTCTGAAAATATTTGGATTGACCTTAAATTATGGTTTGATCAAAACAAAGGTCAGCATCCTTGCCTGCCATGGTAGTGTGGGCTATTTATGATCAGATTTTACGCAGCTAATCAGATAGAAAACAACACATTGGATCCTGCAGCTTTAGCTGATCATAAGTAGCCCCGGATAATATATGATGCAGTTATCTAAGCTACTCTCCTGTTATTCTCATTTCATAAGCTTCATTTAAGTTAATCAGAATCCTATGTCAAAGTGCATAGTAGCCTACGCGCTCTTACCGTCTCTCTCTTCCTCCGCTCCTCCCGAGCCTCCGTCTTTTTCAGTTCGGCCTTGAAAGCCTGTGTGTCCCCTACTTGTCCGTCCTTGTCCAGAATGTCCATCAGGTAGGAGATGTAGCTGGTGGCCAGCCGCAGCGTCTTGATCTTGGAAAGCTTGGTGTCCGCCGGCACGTTGGGGATACACTCCCGCAGCTCCGCGAAGGCCGAGTTGATGCTCTGGGTCCGCCGCCGCTCCTTACGGTTGGCCGTGGGTCTCCGCTTGACGGGCCGCTGTTGTGTGTGGTGGTGGAGTAGACCGGCGGCTCCGTTGACCGAAATGCTCCCGGCCCCTGGGACCAGTCCGCCCGGGCCGTAGTGGTGGTGATGGTGGGGGTCCAGGCCGCCGCTGGAGCCGCCGCTGTTGCCATGGTACTCCGGGCTGTAGCCGGGCGCGAGGCTGTACTCGCTGGGGGACATGTCCGCGTGGCTGATCAGCCAGCTCGTGAAGTACGGCGGAGCCCCGGTGTCCTCGTGACACCGACCGGCCGCTGCTGCCGCCGCGTGCAGGGAGTAGTGGTGGCTGTCGTGGTGGTGCATGGCCGGGTGGTGAGGGAAGCCCGACACTAGACTCATAGTGACACACACAAACAAACACGCACTGCACACGCATACACTCTCACTCACACTCACAGGTCCTTCACGGATGCTGCAGCAGTGAACTCTCCCGCGCTGTTTAAGGCTTGTCCACGGCAGATGTGTGCATGTTGAATGATCTCTCCAACGCGTCCCGACACAAACGCACCGCCTGGTCTGACCGTGGGCTCGGTATTCCTAGGCTAGAGAGCCGGCGAGGCTTGTGTACAGTGGCCCTGTAGGCCGGCTAGGCTTGTGTACAGTGCCCTGTAGGCCGCTAACTTCTGTCCAGACCACTCCTCCTCTAAGACATTGTTCCTCTTCCTCGTGTTCTAAATTGTAGCAGCAGTTATTCCTCTTCTTCTTCTTCTTTGAAAGAATCACGGTGCGTATTCCTCCCTTTCCCCTCTGCACTCATCATTCTGTGTGAGTTTGCTGGCAGCTGTCAGCCTCAAAGCCGTTTGGCAAGGCAGGACCAGTCTGTGCAGGCACTGGGTCATACTGGCTCTTTGGTACTGAGCTAGGGTAGAGCCAGAGAGAGAGAGAGAGAGAGAGAGAGAGAGAGAGAGAGAGAGAGAGAGAGAGAGAGAGAGAGTGTGTGTGTGTGTGTGTGTGTGTGTGTGTGATTTACTACGTCATCTTTACTACCGGGGTGGAGAAACTGACTCCACAGCCTTTGTCAACCAATGGCTCCCTCCAGCCAAGTCTGCAGGCTCTGTTTACTTCTCCTTAATGTCAATGAGCTTGCTAAGTAGACCTGCGGGCGCGCGCACAAAGTGGATTTAAGGAATGAAATATAGTCACTTGCTTTTTACGCAAATTAAAAGGTTGCACTGTTTTCTCAGTTTGTAGGATTATCGACGCAATAGATGGAGTAAATGCCAAGCTTTAAAATATCTGAAGAGACCAGGATATTATGGCGGTGTTCGGAAATAATGTCAAATAATCATTAATTTTGATGAGCAACTGGTGTTTGGATTGACGCAAGGCGCATGACGCGTTAATAAGGAAGCAGATCATATCTGTTCAAGCAAAGCGGACTATTAGTCCGTTATAAAAATAGATTTTGTCCGATGGGATTTAAATGTTCTTCCAGTTTGACAATGGGGGACGTGTCCTTTGCTTCTAATGGTCGTGTGTTGTGTGTAGCAAACCAAGGAACCACTGCTCAACATATGCAGTTGGCTTGATGTCAAATAGTCAAACTGTGAAGGCCATAACAAACAGACACTAGCCAGCCATGGACATGCGCAATGCATGACAGTTGTCTGGACTTATTTCATTACTAATAGCCTACAATCCGTGTTGGCCTAAATATAGTCTACTGCAAGACGGATATGGTTACTAATAAAAAAGGTTATTCCATGTGGCAATTATCACACGCAAATATCAAATGCAGCAGTCTATATTAGTTTACATTTTGTTGTCATGAGAATGAAAAGAGCAATAATTAATTGTAGGCTACCACAATTATTTATTTGTGATTTGTTTTAGGCCTATGCCTTTTCTTACATATAATTATATTGTTAAATAGCTTTGTATATTAGCTTACATATGTTATTCTTCTTGACACATGACCTCCTTATGTTTTTTAGAGAATGATTTACAGTAACACGTTCTATAATTTCCTTTAAAGTCAATATAACAGAAACGCCGTCAGGCCTGCTATTAGTGTGCTGCTAGTATTCCTCAATTGAATCAACATTTGCAAAACAATTAATTCAAATATTTTTTTGCTCCTTTCTGAAATCCCACTTTCCAAATAAATACTGTACATACCCTAGTGAGACCGAATTTAAACTGAGAAAGGTTTGACTGCAGGTAGGCTAACAACAAAGTGAAAGAAACCAGCGCAACGCAAAATAATAAATAATGTTTTTTTTAGCTCATTCATGAAACTTGTCTAAATGGCCTCGAGATAAAGGCTACAGACTATCAATGCTATTATAATTATTAGTATTAGGCTATTATAATTAGGCTATTATTGTTAGCAAATGTCTGTAGCCTAGTAGGCCTATCCTATATTTGCGTTACACCTTCAGAAGTGTTAGGCTACAGTGTAAATCAGCTCTGGTATAGGCTATCGTCTGGCATAGAGGTGACATTCCTGACAGTGGTAAAACGGAAAGTTCCAGTTTAGCTTCATGGTTTATCAGAAAACGTCCGAGCTGACGTAAATGACCACCATAACGTCACGGCCCGGTCCCCTCCTCAATCTGTGACCGACCTCCTGACCGCTCGCAGCGGCCGCCTCCAGCCGAAGAGTCCGCCAAATCTCTACAACCTTGGAATATCTGTTCTCAAATGATTTTCCTTTTGGGTTTGTCACGAGTTTCAATACAAACATACAGGGTTATTATGTATCTCCCTAATAGCAGTGACGTTCATGACCTTCATTCAAACATTTAAAAATATAAGAGACAATTCAAAGCTTTGAGCTGAAATAATTTAAATATTTGAATATTTATGTTTCTATAGCTACCAGTCCAAGAGAGAGAGAGAGAGAGAGAGAGAGAGAGAGAGAGAGAGAGAGAGAGAGAGAGAGAGAGAGAGAGAGAGAGAGAGAGAGAGAGAGAGAGAGAGAGAGAGAGAGAGAGAGAGAGAGAGAGAGAGAGAGAGAGAGAGAGAGAAGAAATCCAATGACAGCTAATCCGATTTTACCCAGAGCTGTGATGTGTGATGTGATCATAATGTAGAAAGTAAATACAAACATTAATCCATCATACCATTTGCACCTCTTAATAAAGCTGTTGTAGGAATAATTACAAACCTGGGCACCCTTAAGCTTTTCATGTCATTTGAACACATTCTCTTATTTGTTGACATTGACAAGGGAGCCAAAAGAGAAGTATGCAGTGGTGAAAACCAAAAACAGACAAGCAATACCAAATATTAAAATAACTTTATCTCAACTAATATGAGGTCTAGGCCGAAAAATGAATCTAGGCGACCCGTTGAAGGCCACAGAGGACCATTCAAGGTTCTCTGAATACCTTTCAAAGAGTGCTTGCTTCAAGCTTCTTTAAGGACCTTTATATTTCCAGGATACATGGAATTGGAAAAACCAAACAATAGTTGGAACTTATACTGTAGGTTACTGGACCGACTTTGTCCACTTTATGTAGGCCTAAGCATGCATAATATTAAGCCTTCTCATCTTTTTCAGTTGTTTCCACTCTAACCCTATTGAGTCTCCCATTCTAATATCATCCACCACTTTTAGCCTCTAAACATTTCAGCAGTAAAGGTAAAGCCCAGGAGAGGGAGATTCAAACCAGTGGACTGAACGACACACACACACACACACACTTGCATTAATAATAGAGCAACAGCCAGAAATATACAAGTCTTTGGCCAGAGGTGTGGACAGCAAGTGGACTTACTGTGAAATGTGTTGATTTGAAGCTGGAGTCCAGAGGGGCACTGCTCCCAAGGCACATTGTGGACACTCAATATAAAAAGCCAGGCAGTAGCCAGATGGCAGCAATGCTTAATTATTATCTTGCATGGCTACAATTTCCATAAAAACAAAATGAGACATCGACAATGTAGCGACATGACACAGTCACACCAGACAAATAACACCAGGGTGGACCATTACTTACGGCTGACTTACCACAGTAGGTGTGTGTCTGCTGTTCTTACATTCTAGCTAGTAAAGAAAGAAAGGCACAATAATAATTTACAAATAGATCAATTCATTTTTCCTTTGGTCACTTGACTCAAGGTGAACACAATAGTGACATATTACAACCTTATTTAGTTGTTATGTTGATCGTGTTAGAAAGCAGTTGTATTTTTTAACACATCAAGCAGACAGAGCAACATTAGAATCAATTATGAGTTGTGTTTGTGTCTCTCACTCTCCCTTTAGCTCTGTTTTGGTCTCTACCAACTCCCCAGGGATGTGTGTGGCAATTTAGCGGCTAAATGCTTCACTATGTGCACCAGCACATTGCTGGCTTTTTGCATTTTTGCTTCTTTTTTGTTATAGGTTAGTTCAACACAGTGTTGGACTGAGCCCTTTCACATGTCCAGTGCTAATATGAAAATATGAATTAGTGCAGCTTCAAATAGACACATGGATGTTTGATTTGAAGCAAAGCCAAAGAATACCCATTGCACAATGACACAAGGAACCAATAACCCTTGGGTTATTTTTGGAGTTTGAAATGTAATCAAAATGCCAGAGTGATGGTGAGGATTAGGAGCCTTTATATATTAGATAAACATAATTTGTTAAATTCACCTAAAGTACTGCATTCATCCATAAGGATTCCATTGTAATAACACTGTCCCCTATGGTACCTTGCGTTATTAAAGGCCCCAAAATGAAAAGACTAAGATAAAGAAATGATAGCCACCCTGTGTAGTGTTGATTTGACAGTTGACTCACTGTACTACGCACTGCAATGTATCCATTATTTGCTTATTAGGGCACACAAGCTCCTAATATCACAACAGAATCATGGAATAATTTTTTTTTTTGTACACACGTAAACTTGAAACTGACCAGAAACCCCCACTTAAATGGAATTTACATTGATTTCAGCTGATCCAACCCAGGACTCAGAAGTCAACTGTCTTCAGTATTTTTAGGACTCAAAGCTGGACTGTTATATTTGACATCAGCATGTTTGTGCCTCAGTTGTCAGTGAGGTTTGTTTGTGGCTTGTGCATTTACACATACATGTAGTTTGTAGGAGGCAGAGGGTAATAATGTGTATGAAGCCCAGGCAAATTATGTCCATGATGTTAAACTGCATTAGCTTTCGACTGTAAAATGAATACAATACCTATTCAGGATTAAGAAATATGAACATAATAACCTGCACAAGGACTGCAGTCTATGGGTATTACTGAATGTGACTGTTAAAAGAAACATAGACAATATTCCAGGAATATTAAGGTAATATTTTTTTGAAAAACAAGCTACAGATATCATTTCAGGATCATTTGAATGTGTCATAAACAGCTAAAGTTTAGCTGCTAAACAGTGTCACAGTGGGACAGGCTAGAGCAGGCCACTGGTCAGCATTGGTGAGAAAATGCTTTCTACTCTTAAATGAGTTTGGAAAAGCTTGGATTGAAAAGGGAAACATTTGGATATTTGTACTTTTGTCTTTCCCATAGAAATTGTTCCTGTGCGTGCATTTTTGATTTAAAAATGGGCAAATGTCTCTCATACAGGTTAGCTTAGCTCAAACACTGGTAGTCAAGGAGAGCAGGTAAAAAGATAAACTTTACCTGTGTGCTTGTTGCGTCTTGTTTATTTACCACGTTATGTTGTGCTCTATATTTGTACACGTTATGGCATTTTAGAATCAAATAAATACTGGGAGGAAACCAGGAAGAGCCCGTGATGGTCACATATTTATTTGATTCTAAAATGACATAACGTGTAAAAATCTAGAGTTAAATAAAGAAATCCCAACAAGCACACAGAAGCGTTTAGTAATGTTGTAAAGTTTATCTTTTGACCTGCTCCCCTTGACTACCAGTGTTTGAGCTAAGCTAACCTGGATGAACAGCCTTTGCCCATTTCTATATCAAAAATGCACGTACAGTTACAGGAACGGTTTCTTTCACCTTTTCTTGAGCCGGAGAGTGAGGCAAAAAAGCTAAAGAACGTTTTGAACTATTCCTTTAAATATGGCAACAGATAGACATCTTTAACTCACCACTTTAAAATGAAGAATGACTGAATCGCAAGTTTATTGTTACTGTTATTATTAATTAGTGATAACATAAAAATATCAAGTATACCAAAGTTACAAGGGTAAGCTATACGTAGGTCCGTTTGTTATTATTGGTTAGCCAAAGGCTAAGACTGGTTCAAAGTGATAGCTGCAACACAAAACGTGCTTTTAACAAATGTTTGCAGGCAAACTAATTGGATATAAATGATGGTTCTAAAAGGGTTTGAGTGCCGGTTGTATTTCTTCTCAGTTGTGTGGGAGACCGACCTGAGGAGTGAATGGGGGTTGTAGATTGCGCGTAGGAATTCTGTGTTAGGAAGGCATATGATTTATATTTGTTTAAGTGTTGAATGGGGGGCTGCATTCTGTGTGTGTGTGTGTGTGTCGGCCTGCTCTGTGTAATCTAGCTATGCGAATGGGAGCTGTTGCAGTAATTTAGATCGGTTTGTGTCTCCTGATAATGATACATAATTAGACTGTAGGTCAGTCGGTCAGACTCCTGATCTCTCCCTTTCTCTCTCTCTCTCTCTCTCTCTCTCTCTCTCTCTCTCTCTCTCTCTCTCTCTCTCTCTCTCTCTCACACACACACACACACACACACACACCGTATGCCCTCCTCTGATCTCAGCCATTCCTACTCTGTATAAATAAACCTGACATAGTAGCAGGGCCCAAGCCCGTGTGAGTGTGTGTGAAAGAAGGGGGGTTAGAGCTATGTCTGTGTGTGTGTGTGTGTGTGTGTGTGTGTGTCAGGCTGCGTGATGACGTGCAGGTACATTCCAGAGCAGCGGAAGTTTCTTTTCAGAGTGAAATGCTGTTGTTCATGCCTGGACTCAATTAAAACCATAGTACAACTCTCTGGAGTCATGGCGCTGAGCTCAGCTGACGTTATAGGTTGGAAACATACAATTCTAATAAGCTACACTTTTAACTATAACCAGTCTGTGATCAATACAGCAATGGTAAAACCTGGACCACCTGGTGTTGATCATGCATGGGAAGAAATGCCCATTGGGATTTAGTAAAAGATTGGAACAAAATAAATGAATGGAAATGTGTATGTTGATATTTGTGTGTAATGTACTGTGAAGCAATTTAGAAACAGTCCACAGATAGTTCAGTCACTGTTAAAATGATACTGAAATACACTGCTAAAATGGATAAAAGGATCCTCAATGAACAAGACTGTGTTCCAAATGGTCACAGACTATGATATTGGCCTAATATTCCCCATGTAATTTCTATAACAACCATTCAAATTTAAAAAATAAGGTTAGGAGGTAGAATGTGTTTTTGACTGAGATTGCAAATGCGTTCAGTGGTGGAATGAGCTGATTATTATAAACTTAAAGGGATAGTTCAGTATTTTTGAAGTGTGGTTGTATGAGGTACTTAGTTATTGTGTTACCTTATGGCAACACATGAGTTGACGTAGTAAAACACGGCCGAACTACGCTTGGAAATATAAAAGGCTGTCTGCTGGTGCAGTGCATTGCATCAGTCCGCAAATCAGCAATGAAAAAATCATAAATATAATGTACTATTGAAGGGATATTTATTTTTTAGGTTAGCATTTATATACGTGGTAAAAAAAAAAATCTTCAGGCCCCCTCTGCCAAGGAACAATGGTGACTCGTGCTACAGCAACTTCTCTCCCAAACTCCTTAAAATAACTGCTCTGATCTCCATCTCCATAAAAATACTGAACTATCCCTTTGGACCAAGTTTAGATATACCTTCACAACCTTTAAAATGAAGCTGGATTTGAACATGAGGTCACTTGTTTGGATGGTAATTCCAATGTCAGTGCAGGCTCATGTTTCAAGCAGAGAATTGCCTATAACGGCTTCCCCTATATGGCCAGTTCCATCTCACCTAGACCAAAGGGACAGTTAATCTGATGGATTAGTGCTATTGTAAAACTAAGAGCTCACATTGATACATTGAGAAGGACTGTGGTTGAAAGCTGATACAAAGGACAACAGAGAGGGGACACTCACACCGTGTGAGAAAAATAGCACAATTTAACCACCTTCACAGAAGCCAATACACACGCTTTTGTTTTGCTAGTGGCTAAACAGGCCTTAGAGGCTCAACACTGGATCAATACACTTCAAGATCTGTTATATATGCCTTTTATCCTGGTCTCGGTGTGAACATATAGCCTGGGAATATGATGGATTCCCAAACCCTAATCCCCAAACTCTTTCATGACAAACATGCCACTGCTCATATGACATGTATGTCTCTGTTGCAGGGGATTCTATTAGGGGAATTTTCCCAGTTGAGGCCTGAAGAAATGTCCCCCTCTTTTTTAGCCCCACAGGGCCAAGGTGCCAATGTGTTCATCAGGTGGTGTTTTTATGTTCTCTTAAAACTCTCTGAATGTGGCCCATAGGTTTTGAGCTATAGGTTCAATCTGAGAAAAATGATTTGACTGGGAGACCATGCATTAAGGGTGTGTCTTGTGACCTTGTAGGGACACAAGATTCAAGAAGTGTATTTGTCATATGCACATAAAAAATTACAGCAGCAGTCATTGGCAATTAAGTTCTTAAGTCCAAGGCAATGCAATATAGAAGAAGAAAAACACAGTGAAGAGAGCAACACCTGAGACACAAATAAACATAAAAGCAGAATGCAAAATAAAATGTAGACACAATAAAATACTGCAAGTGTAAATAACAAAACATAAATAAATAACTGTAGTGAATCAAGGGAATTGATGAATTCAAGGGAACTGATGGCCTTTCTGTTATACAGTCATATGAAAAAGTTTGGGACCCCCTTCTAATTTTGGGGATTTTTGTTCATCATTAGCTGGGATTTCAAAGAAGCAAATTCCTTTTCATATATGACATACCTTAGGGAAACAGAAGCAATTCAGCAGTGTCATTTTGTTTATTGGAATAATAGAAAATGTGCAATAGGCATCATAACAAAATTTGACTGGTGCATAAATTTGGGCACCCCAAAAGAAAAATTACATCAGTACTTAGTTGAGCCTCCTTTTGAAAAAATAACAGCCTCTAGACGCCTTCGGTAGCCTGTGATGAGTGTCTGGATCCTGGATGTAGGTATTTTGAACATTCTTACATACTAAAGCGATCCAGTTCAGTTAAATGTGATGGCTGCATTATCCTGAATAATCTGTTGAAACTGGGTTGAATTCATCCGACTATCCACTTTAACCAGGGCTCCAGTCCCTGAAGTGGCCACAGCATGACCAAATTTGACAGTAGGTAGCAGGTGTTTTTCTTGGAATGCAGTTTTCTTCTTTCGCCACGCAAAGCGCTTTTTATAAAGACCAAATAACTAAATTTTTGTCTCATCAGTCCAAAGCATTTTCTTCCAAAATGAATCTGGCTTGTCTAAATTAGCTTTTGCATACTCCATGCAACTGTATCTGTGGCGTGGGCGCAGAAAGGGCTTCCTTCTCATCACCCGGCCATACAGATGTTTTGGTGCAAAATGCGCTGAATTGTTGAACGATGTACAGATACACCATCTGCAGCCACATGTTCTTGCAGGTCTTTGGAGGTGATCTGTGGGTTGTGTGCAACCATTCTCACAATCCTCCACCTATGCCGCTCCTGTTTTTTTCTTGGTCTGCCATGCCTGGGTTTAACTGCCACTGTGCCTGTGTCCTTCCATTTCCTGACAACGTTCCCTACAGTCGAAATTGACAATTGAAACCTTTGGGAAAGCTTCTTGTAGTCTTCCCCTAAACCATGACAATGAATAATCTTTGTTTTTCAGATCTTTTGGGAGCTGCTTTGATGATCCCATTCTGTCTCACTTCAGCAGAGAGTCAAAGAGAAGTGCAACTTGCATTTAGGCACCTAAAATACCTTTGGTAACACTTTAGTTCGATAGTCCACAGTTGACACTCAACAAGCCATCAGTTGATACGCAGTTGCATGTCAACAGTGAATGAGTTTACATATCTCAACAGATACGTAACATGAATTCAACTAACTGTAAGTTAACTATAAGTTGCACTATTAGTAGATGATTAGTTGATATTCAACAGAGCTTGTTCAACAGATAAAAAAACAAGGATTCAACTAACTGTCTGTTAACTATAGGTTGCACTATTAGTAGATGTTTAGTTGATATTCAACAGTGAGTAAGTAGATACATATTTAGAATGCATTCAACTGTCAGTTAACTATAAGTTGCATGTTTAGTAGATGTTGTTTTGTACACGTAGCATGCATTCAACTATCTGTCAGTTAACTATTAGTTGCATTATTAGTAGATGGTTAGTTGATATTAAACAGTGAGTTAGTTGATACTTAACAAAGCTTGTCATCAAATATGTAACATGCATTCAACTAAGTGTTAGTTAACTATAAGATCATTTTATTTTGTTAATTTATTTTTACAAATACAGTCTGCAACAGACATTGTACTTTTTATTACATGTTCTTTACAAATATTCAACTATCAGTTGAGTGTCAACTTCTAGTAAGTTGACTATCAACTGCTGTTATCAACCAATTCTCAACTTACGTTTCATATGGATCAACTTTCCCCCACTCACAAGGAACACATCTAATGAATGAACATTCAACCCTCTGTTGATCATGTATGTTCATTGTAAAATAAAGATGAGAATGTTTTATCAATCAATAGGCACCCTGTGTAGGTGACTACCTGTTGATTGTCATATGACTGTCGACAAACTATCAGTCAATATTCAACTTAGCATAAGTAGACAGGTCTTGGGACTGTCAAATTAAAGTGAAAACAGTTTAGTGTCTACACACTATTAACAGAGCAAAACAGAGAAAATAGTTGATTCTCAACAAACTATCAGTCGACGTTCAACTAAGCATTAGTAGAGAGGTCTTAGGACTGTCAAATTAAAGTGAAAACAGTTTAGTGTCTGTAGACACTCTACAAACTAGTAACAGTAGAAAATAGAGACAAGTTTTGCTCAACTGATGAGTAACACTGGATGACCCCAAAGTAAAGTTAAAAAATATATAGGCAGCATATCTGAACAGGAAAGAACATTTATTTGAAGTAAATTTAACTTTTTTCAGTAGTTACACAACATGTAGGTACACAGCAAGTACCATCAATACCTCTAAAAAAGACAATAAAACTAATGCATGTATTTATTTAGGTGTCACTTAGGCAATTGTTTAACGACAGATCGTCCAAAAATTGACATTCAAAAAGCTCAGTAAAGTGTACCATAACACCCAGTACCACTAGTTATGATACTGAGCAAACATATGTAATATATAACATCAGTTCTCATGAAACGCTTTGTTATGGTAAGAAAAAGATATATAATTTTGTTATGGACCAGAATATCTGAAGCTGCTAGTAGCTCGGGACAAAATGGATTAACAGCAATGGTGGAACAAGACACACTGATTCAGCAGTTAGGTTTGACAAGTAAATGTAAAATACTTATTTTCTACTCTCTCTTCCTTGAAGTGTATGTCATTGTTGATTCTCAGTAAAACATAAAAAAAACACAACAGTGCCATTTTTTTCATTATGGACTCAAGATAAAACAACTTAATTATCACTCTCCTGTGACCAACCACTAGTTTAACCTGGTCCTGCCACTGTTATTTGAATGAGCACATTTAAATAATTTTTCGCTCTCTTTAGATCCAGTTGTTGGGTTACTAGCCACTCCAGGCCTGCTGTACTCCTTTTCAATTGAAGCAGTCGGGCTGAAGAATCCAGGAATCTTGTCCTATCACCCAGTTGATGAACATAGAAAGAAATGATCTGAGAATTACCACAAAATAGTTCAAATGCATGTTGATTTCCTTTATCTAAATCATTATAGCATTGTGGTTCCACATTAAAACACATAATGCTTTATATTGCTTTAATAAAATATATTTGGTACCCTAATCGAATACAATTCTCACTGAACCTTGTACAGATTGAAATTATTTTTTAATTAAAGAAACATGTAATCTCTATGACCATTCTACACAACACCACATGCATAGACTCAGTTTTTGCTCACTTTAGACTGAAATAGCAATGTGCACTTTGAATGTGGAACATGCAAACATTTATTCAAATACAGTTTAGTGTCTATAAACACACTTTATTTAGACAGATACTTGTGAAGCTAGGCAGCGCTAGGCTCATGCTAACGTTGCTAATATAGCTAGCGCGCTAGGCGCGGCGCTAATGCTAACGTGGCTATGCTAGCGGGAGGCCGCGTCGCTAATATATATGACATTATTCTTACATACACAAAACGATATCTCACAAATACCTCAGTTAACTCACCAATTATTCCCTTTGGCCAATGGCAGCATACTTGTGACCACCACGGGTCTTTAGTGTGAAATGGATGGGTTGGTCAAGCTGGCTTTTAGCACATAGCTTTACTGTCCAGGTACACATCCATTTTTTAGCTGCCCAGGTCAGTAAAACGAGCCCTCTCTGTCTCGAAAAAGCCCTAACCACGCTGGGGCAGTTCAAGTGCTTGAAAAAGGTGGGTAATCGTAATGTCGATAATATTCGAAAATCCAGACTCCAAACATATTATCACCTTCCCAAAGTTTAAATACATATTTATAGATGTATCTATGTTTTTATATAAAATTGTTAATATCAGCAATGGCTGTATAAACCTCTCAAGATTAGAGGACCTAAATAGGCCTACATAGAGTGGTGTGCAATACAATGAGAACGTATAGTGGTTACTGATAAATAACAACTATAACCTGTAGGACATTATTGATAATATTGTGAGCAGAAATTATATGAAAAAAAATATATTGATCTATTAATGTGTATTTTAAACTTTGGGAAGGTGAAAATATGTTTGGAGAGACTTTATTTAGGAAACATATTTAATTTCTAACTGTATCGACATTACGATTTCCCACTTTTTTCAAGCACTTGAACTCCCCCAGCTTGGTTGGTAAGGGCTCAGGGCTGTTTAAGCGAGAGGTCTCGTTCTTTACTGGCAGCTAAAGAGAAGGTTGTGTGTCTGGTCAGTAAAAGCAGCAACTATATGCTAAGGACCGCTTGACCAACCAATCCATCTCACACTGAAGACCCGTGGTGGTCACAAGTATGCTGCCATTAGCCAAAGGGAATAATTGGTGAGTTAACTGAGGTATTTGTGAGATATCGTTTTGTGTATGTAAGAATAATGTCATATATATTAGCGACGCGGCCTCCCGCTAGCATAGCCACGTTAGCATTAGCGCCGCGCCTAGCGCGCTAGCTATATTAGCAACGTTAGCATGAGCCTAGCGCTGCCTAGCTTCACAAGTATCTGTCTAAATAAAGTGTGTTTATAGACACTAAACTGTATTTGAATAAATGTTTGCATGTTCCACATTCAAAGTGCACATTGCTATTTCAGTCTAAAGTGAGCAAAAACTGAGTCTATGCATGTGGTGTTGTGTAGAATGGTCATAGAGATTACATGTTTCTTTAATTAAAAAATAATTTCAATCTGTACAAGGTTCAGTGAGAATTGTATTCGATTAGGGTACCAAATATATTTTATTAAAGCAATATAAAGCATTATGTGTTTTAATGTGGAACCACAATGCTATAATGATTTAGATAAAGGAAATCAAAATGCATTTGAACTATTTTGTGGTAATTCTCAGATCATTTCTTTCTATGTTCATCAACTGGGTGATAGGACAAGATTCCTGGATTCTTCAGCCCGACTGCTTCAATTGAAAAGGAGTACAGCAGGCCTGGAGTGGCTAGTAACCCAACAACTGGATCTAAAGAGAGCGAAAAATTATTTAAATGTGCTCATTCAAATAACAGTGGCAGGACCAGGTTAAACTAGTGGTTGGTCACAGGAGAGTGATAATTAAGTTGTTTTATCTTGAGTCCATAATGAAAAAAATGGCACTGTTGTGTTTTTTTTATGTTTTACTGAGAATCAACAATGACATACACTTCAAGGAAGAGAGAGTAGAAAATAAGTATTTTACATTTACTTGTCAAACCTAACTGCTGAATCAGTGTGTCTTGTTCCACCATTGCTGTTAATCCATTTTGTCCCGAGCTACTAGGAGCTTCAGATATTCTGGTCCATAACAAAATTATATATCTTTTTCTTACCATAACAAAGCGTTTCATGAGAACTGATGTTATATATTACATATGTTTGCTCAGTATCATAACTAGTGGTACTGGGTGTTATGGTACACTTTACTGAGCTTTTTGAATGTCAATTTTTGGACGATCTGTCGTTAAACAATTGCCTAAGTGACACCTAAATAAATACATGCATTAGTTTTATTGTCTTTTTTAGAGGTATTGATGGTACTTGCTGTGTACCTACATGTTGTGTAACTACTGAAAAAAGTTAAATTTACTTCAAATAAATGTTCTTTCCTGTTCAGATATGCTGCCTATATATTTTTTAACTTTACTTTGGGGTCATCCAGTGTTACTCATCAGTTGAGCAAAACTTGTCTCTATTTTCTACTGTTACTAGTTTGTAGAGTGTCTACAGACACTAAACTGTTTTCACTTTAATTTGACAGTCCTAAGACCTCTCTACTAATGCTTAGTTGAACGTCGACTGATAGTTTGTTGAGAATCAACTATTTTCTCTGTTTTGCTCTGTTAATAGTGTGTAGACACTAAACTGTTTTCACTTTAATTTGACAGTCCCAAGACCTGTCTACTTATGCTAAGTTGAATATTGACTGATAGTTTGTCGACAGTCATATGACAATCAACAGGTAGTCACCTACACAGGGTGCCTATTGATTGATAAAACATTCTCATCTTTATTTTACAATGAACATACATGATCAACAGAGGGTTGAATGTTCATTCATTAGATGTGTTCCTTGTGAGTGGGGGAAAGTTGATCCATATGAAACGTAAGTTGAGAATTGGTTGATAACAGCAGTTGATAGTCAACTTACTAGAAGTTGACACTCAACTGATAGTTGAATATTTGTAAAGAACATGTAATAAAAAGTACAATGTCTGTTGCAGACTGTATTTGTAAAAATAAATTAACAAAATAAAATGATCTTATAGTTAACTAACACTTAGTTGAATGCATGTTACATATTTGATGACAAGCTTTGTTAAGTATCAACTAACTCACTGTTTAATATCAACTAACCATCTACTAATAATGCAACTAATAGTTAACTGACAGATAGTTGAATGCATGCTACGTGTACAAAACAACATCTACTAAACATGCAACTTATAGTTAACTGACAGTTGAATGCATTCTAAATATGTATCTACTTACTCACTGTTGAATATCAACTAAACATCTACTAATAGTGCAACCTATAGTTAACAGACAGTTAGTTGAATCCTTGTTTTTTTATCTGTTGAACAAGCACTGTTGAATATCAACTAATCATCTACTAATAGTGCAACTTATAGTTAACTTACAGTTAGTTGAATTCATGTTACGTATCTGTTGAGATATGTAAACTCATTCACTGTTGACATGCAACTGCGTATCAACTGATTGCTTGTTGAGTGTCAACTGTGGACTATCGAACTAAAGTGTTACCATACCTTTTCTCATGATTAAACAGACCTTTCTATGAGGTTCAAGGCTTAACAACATAATCCAACCAATTTTGTGTGTAAAGTCATCAGTTTTACATAGTGTTACAGGCATTAAAATCAACAAAACCACAAGGGTTCCTATATTTTTGCACAGCCAGTTTTTCACATTTTATTTTATTTCATACAACCAAATACTGCTTTTCAAAAAATCTTTGTTTGGAAAACATCCCAGTAGTTAGCTGTTGCAGGTTAATGACATTTGCTGGCTGGCAAGTTTGAACTTCTAGGTTTTTCCAAAAATAACAGTCAGACAGAAAGGCAGTAATAACCACAGCTAGAAAACAGCTGTCATTAAGAAAACCCTTAACAACACCATGATTAATGGATCACATCAGCTGTGTGTGTGTAGGTAATTAGGGTGCTCATTAAGAGGTAGTGCAAGCTAAGTTTTGGCTTTCCATAAGCCGCTCTGTAACCCTCTCTATTACTGATTTTAGGAAAACACACTACATTTTTCTACATTCTACATACCTAAAACAACATATCATTCATGCAGTGTCGGCACCTGAATGGATTCAAGTTTGTTTGCTCATTACAAAGCATGCTATCTTTACATCCTTAATAGGCTTACTCAGGGTATAGACGTTTGTGTGTGTGTGTGTGTGTATGTGGCAGTAATATCATTGCCATCATTTCCAGGTCTACACTCTCCATATGGCAACATTTATAAACTCCAGCGGTTGGAATATCAGACACTGTCACCTGGATGTGCATGCGTGTGTGTGTGTGGCTATATTATATAGTTGGTTCAGCTTTCCGTTTTTTTGACAAGAAGATTAAGGCAATTTCTTTCATGTCTTTCAGAGTTTGTGTTCCATTATTTTGGATGCAAAGCCACATTTACAAGCTAGCTATACTATTGTACTATATTTCCTTTAATGTAGCTACAATGCTTCTTCTACTATTACAACTATATGCCATCTAGTCCTGGTTAAATTACCATGCAAATATACACTGAAATCCTTCAGGAAATATCTGTCCTTCTATCTGTTTTACAAGGTGAAATTGATGAGCAGGCTTTAGTGGGTATTTGGCAGCAGGACAGGAAAATCACACATCCAGTATTGGAGAGAGTGCTCCTAACATCCTCTTTGGTCATCTGTCCTCATGGCAACACTCTTGAATAGTTTCCACTTTAATCTGAGAGAGACACAGCGAGCATGTTTCCATTCACCTGTTCTTATATGCACACTGAGTGGCCTATGCAAGCACCTGTACAATGTCAACATTTATATGCTTGGCTAACATGGCAAAGTTGGTACATTGAATAAATTGGGAGCAGAGGAAAAGCTAGATATGAACATTTCTAACACACCTACTTGTTGGCGTAGTAAAGTAACATTCATCCAAAGGTGTGTTTTTTATTTAAGAAAATATGAATACAATGTAACTATTTAAATACGGCAAGAGAGAGGAGGACTGTGCAGATAAACACACCACCACATATTCTAGTGGGGCAGAAGTGATCATTGAGAGGGATCATTTTTGTGTGACTATATGATTTATTTTTTTATTAAAATGTTGCCTTAAATATGCAGTTCTGTTTTGATATCTACAGATTAATTTTTCCTTTACACCGGCGACTGTTCCCTTATGAAAGGGTAATGTACGTAAACATGTTTAAAGATTTCAAACATTCTTCTTCGTCAAAGTAAAACCAAAACGATGAGCTCAATAGAGCTGGGGAGAACTCGAGTTAGGAGTACAGTAATTCTCTGTGGCTTCTAATCTGTTGATTTCTGATCTTAAAGAAACAACAAAATTGTGTTCTGGGGGTTTTTAGTAGAGCTCAGGCCAACAATAGAGATGTTTAAACAGAAAGGAACTATATGTGTATTCATTTGGAAAATATTTGAAATAATGCACTTCCTCCATCCTATTATTTGAGTATGAAATGACACCAATCTACAAATCTGCAGTGGTTCAGATATATGACAGCAGATTGGGGCTGAAATGGAAAAGGCATTGAATTATCCTGATCAGCTCCACAGCACCACTTAAATTTACACTGCTTTGTAAATTGTCTATATTCCCATACAGAATTAAATAAACTGTGGTTACTTGATGTTTTTTCAGTTTCTTGGTGAATGCGCTGATGTTTGACCTAAACCTCAATCTAAAACACTTCAACACGTTTATGTTTCACAGCAGACTTTCCAAAGAGAGAGCCAGGGACACTCTGCGAGCACTTGGGACCAGAGTAAAGCCACATTCAGACAGACAACACCACTGCATGGAAACACGTAATCCACTCATTCATTTGAAAGGGACCATTCCCTTGAGACAGAATTGGTTCCAACATATTCAAAAAACACAGAACAGGGTTGTCTGGCAAAAAAAAGTTGAACCTGGTTTAACTTCTGCCACATAAAAATGATTGCTGCGATTGTAACTTTCCAGAGCAGGAAAATACTTCCTCCTAATATTACAAACTACTGTGCAGTGTTTTTGGCATCGGAGAGGCATTTAGATTTATGGACCTGTCAGCTGCTTTCCCACCAAAAAGTACCAGGAACCTTTAGTTCCAGGAACTCATCTCATCAGGAACTTAAAGGTTCCTGTGGCCCGGTGTGGTTGTCTGTGTGTTTCCAAAGTGACCTGAACTGAGGTTATGTAAATCAGGCAGATGACATATGGAAGAGCAGTAATGACAATGGCATAATAAACCATGAACACCATGCCTTCTACTGTGTGTTCTATGAGACCCTTTGAATCCAATCCTGTTATTTAGTATGGTAGAAAAAAGATTTAGGATGGCCCAATTCTAGTGGTCAGATTTAGCACTATTAATATATATATATTATCTGACCATAAAAATAATCTAGTTACCATGCCAGTGGTTCTCAATTATTTTCTGTCATGCCACCCCTAGAGGACAGAAATGTTTTCGCGCCCCCCCTAAATTAAAATACTATTGAGAACCTGCTAATATTTATTTATTTATCTGTACAAAACCACTGTATGAGTTTCTGGCACGAGCATTCTGCATACAATCACCTTATTATCAAATTAGACAACAAAAATAAGCTAAGATAACTTCTGCAGCAAACAAATTCAAAGTTCAGTTTATCAGCTCAATTTGTAACATTTAAACAAGACTGTTCAGTCTGTGTGAATCTTAGGACAGAGAAACAAGAGCAAATGATTCACTGAGGTTTGCATTTCATTAAAAAAAAATGTAAACTGTAAACATAGTTAAGGTGGTGTTTTTTTTTATTATTATAGGCCAATAGGCCTTCTGTGATGCGATAACCAATAATTCATTAGTCTACTTGCTTGATTTCTTTTTTAAATAGCCAACAGACACACTTGGAGACACATGTGGACATTTATTTACAGCAAATCGCGGCCTTTCGCACGGATATGACCATACACAAGCACACATCGCGCTTGCTAGCACTTAAAAAAAAGTGCCCCTGACAACTCACGGCGCCCCCTCAGGGGGGCCCGCCCCACCATTTGAGAGGCACTGCAGTAGACATACAATTGGGACGTACTTTTACTTATTTATTTCATCATAACATTGCGCCTTGATCTTCACTCTTATATATCCGTTGCTAACTAAACATCTTGGCCGGATGTAGGCATCAGGGTATTTTTAAGCATGAATTCAGCATTCTATTTGGGCGATTCTGACCCACAATACAGTGCTCTCAGGAGGTAACATCACATTGAAAGAGCAACCAGGGATACAAAGGATATATAAGCAAGAGGCAAGATCAAGGTACAATATTATGATGAGATTAATAAATAAAAGTATGTCCCAATTGTGTGCATGCTAACTAGATTGGTTTAAAGAGCCCAGGTGTATATGCTGCTGTGAATAGGATCCAGGTGAGGTGGAACAAGAACAACACACACACACCAACACAGAGAGATACACATAGAATACACAGAAGCTGATGGAAACACACGTCAGCATCTTGGCTGGAAGAACTAGTTACATATTGTTGTGATAATCAGCTAGTTCTGCTCTCGGACAGAGAACATGTTGGCTGGGTCAAGGCAGCCTTTTTTACCATCCACATGCTGTAACATACAGTAAGAGGTGAGTGCACTGGATGAAATGAGACTGATATGATATGATAACTGAGATGATCCTGGAGTTGTCTCAGTTATTTTATTAGAATTGATATGATGATGACACATTCACATTACATGGAACTTTCCCTTTGACACATGCATTGTATATGTACGCACTATTCAGCACAACACAGGATTGCTATACATATAAGTAAGTGAAACGGAAGCAATAGATAAATTAATTCATTTAAGATTGAACGAGTTGTCCATTTAAATTCCAGCCTCAGTACATTCTGAGCATCTACTCTCCCTCATTCTGTTTTTCACTCGCTCACTCTCTCTCTCTCTCTCTCTCTCTCTCTCTCTCTCTTGTCCCACTGTTTACATTCTCCCCAGACCGCAGGAAGACATTTTTAAAGCACTGCCACAGATAGAGAAGCATGTGTGTATGTCTGTGTGGGTAGGTGGGTGAGTGATTGTGAGATATTCTGGCAAAGGGCCGGTTCACCATAAACAAAGTTTCCAAAAAAATGTAAATCTCATCCCTCAGCTCAGAGAGGTCGGTAGATTGAGGGAATGGGAGAGAGAGAGAGAGAGAGAGAGAGAGAGAGAGAGAGAGAGAGAGAGAGAGAGAGAGAGAGAGAGATAAAGGTGGTTTAGCACTGATAATGGTGAGAATATGGGCGACTGTGGCTCAGTTGGTAGAGCGGGTCGGCCGATGATCAAAGGGTTGGAGGTTCGATCCCCGCCCTGCCACTTGTGTCATAGTTGTTGTGTCCTTGGGCAAGACACTTCACCCACCTTGCCTCGTGTGAATGTCGATAGTTAGCCTGCTATCGGTGTATGAGTGTGTGAATGGTAACGTGTAAATAGGAACAGGTTTCCCTTGCAAAAGAGTCTTCAGACTCAATGGGATATACATGTATAAATAAAGGTTAGAATATGAGGAAAATAGGAGCTGATGCTCAATCCCGAACCAGTGCTTTGCGTTTACACTGCCGCTCTTGGCCAGGAAAACTGGTTCTAGAGCGGCTTCAACTCTTTGCTGTTCTAGAACCAAGAACCACTTATGTCAGGGACTTGGGGTGGGATTATCCTGGTCAACCAGACTAACTAACCCTGCGCAGTGTTGCCAATTTAACAATTTTGACGCTATATTTAGTAAGTATTCAGACCCCTCTAGACCACTCTTTTTCAAAAAAGCCACTAGCGACAAATCTAGCGACTTTTTCTGGTGTTATTGGTAACTTTTGGAGACTCTCGCCAAAGCAAATGTGTATCGCTCTTAACTCTTCTCAACGAGCAGAGGCTGCCTCCGCAGCCACTTCCCCATCGCAGAGCACTGACAGGCGGGCGGATCCTTGCGCAGCAGTCCCTCCCAGCTGCAGTCAGAGCATGAGATGAGCACCCCTCCGCTCTAGTGTTCCGTTAGCATCCCTATTAGCAGTTCTAGTAGCAGCTGTACCTCCTTTTTTACAGTCTATGAGTAGTGCAATTCAAAATTGTATGCAGTACTTATTGAAACTTTGACCATGTGTGATTACTGCTAGACATTCAACTGATGGGCAAAACTGACACAATTTACATTGGCCCTCATTTATCAATCTTGCGTAGACCAGAAAAATGGGTGTACGTACATTTCCACGCAAATCTCGGCATTTATCAATATGGACGTGAGCGTAGGATACGCTCAAATCCCACGCCAGCTCTCAGCTCGTGTACGCAATTTTGTAAACAGCATGGACTCGCAGTGCAGGCTGTGCCGGGTAGCCGATGACTTTGTTGGACAATTATAAGAAGATAATACAAATGCAGTGTTTGCTCAGACCGAAATAAAGATATTAATCACTTAAAATTGTGCAGCTTATGGTGCGCAACTGAGTAGGAGCACTGATTCAATAGTGCACACACCGGCCACTTAGGAGCGCTGCATGGGACTGCGTAAGGGCAGTTATCTCCGTCTGGAGCTGCTGGGGGGACACTGAGGCACGGGGGCTGCATTCATTCAAAATGTTAGCCACAGTATTAAATATGTAGTAGGCCTACACTGCTCTTTATGATAAAAATACACGGCACAACATTCAGCTTAACATTTTATTTATTTGACGCACTTTTTAGATGTTAGTTCCTCTTTTAATGTGTTATTGATCGCTTAAGCGAGCGATTTATTTCCACCGTTAACCGGCACGTTTTTCCGACCTGCTGGTGGAGCAGGACTGTGGGCGCTCTCACAGCTGATCGTTGCCGGGTCGGCTTGTGCAACTGACCGCCGGGCTGACCACTCCTGCTGTCATACAGTAAAACGCAAAATGTGTTATTTTTAGTTTTTACAACCCTTTTGAGTAGTGCTATCTAAAAGGGCCAATACATTCTAATCATTCAAATCTCTGCAGACCTGTATTTATTTCATGGGGACCATTACCGGACAGTTGGTGCGTCTGTTTCTCCTCTACCACTTAGGCTATATTATGCCAGCACCCTCAGTTGGTTGCATTTCAGAACAGCAACACGCGATGTTTGAGTCAGACCACTTTTTCTTCATCTATGTAAAGAAATGGCGACATATAATTGTATATGCTGTTTTATAGCATTTGAGCGATAGTAGCCTACTGATGTAAACCTAAAATGCAAAATCCTCAGCTGGAGATCGTTTGTTGTCAACATCAACGCTGTTGACCGCAGCAGTTATTTCCTTCCTAACTGCTGCCTTCTGTTGTTCTTTGATGCCGCTTGTAATGCTCCGAAATGAAACTCTTTTTTTTCTACTTTCGCTGTTATTCTGTCAATTTCTACTTCAGATAAATTCCTCTTCTGTGCCGTAATTCGCATATCCATGTCGTAAAACCTCTGGGCGAGGCCTCTAAACTGAGAAAATATAGGGGCGTGGTACGATCGTTTTCAGCCGCCGCATTTATCAATAATGGCCTGGTGTACGCTGAGATTGGCGTGATACGACTGTTTGATAAATACCACTCGACACCTGGCGTAGGGAGGTATTTGCGCCAGAATCTGCACCAGTTTCCACGCACAATTGATAAAAGAGGGCCATTGGGTGTAAAAGTGCTTTTATTACATCCATTTTATAGCACCAAATAAGAAACCAATTTGCAAGGTTAGACACATGGTGAGTGGGGGGTGTTGGCAGTTGCAGGGCAAGACCACCTTAATCTCCTCAAATTCATCATTCAAGCCCATTCAGTTCAATTGTGACAACCATCTCTCATTGGGCCAGGGAGAAGATGTTCCTTCGCTGTAACAATGGTTCGTTAAATGTATCATCCCTTCTGCCAGGAAGCACAATTCTCATACACCACTAAACAGAAACATACAAGGCATGACAGTACGCCTGAACACAAGAGGGACATGGTCCAGGTGGAACTTCAGGCCATGCTAGACTTCGGGGTCATAGATGAGTCCAGCAGTGAATGCTGCTTTGTTGTTGCTCATTGTGCTAGTGCAATGAGGTTCTGTGGACTACCACAGGGTCAATGATTTTTCCAAATCTGATGCCTGTCCAATGGCCGTGGTCAACAAATTCCTGGATTGGCTAGGCACAGCTCATGTTTAGACCACACTGAACTTGACCAAGACCGGATTCTCTTATCTTCATAGTCCAGGGACTAGATTACCTTCTCCACTCCATATGATTTACACCTAACTGTGACACTTCATTTTGGACTATTTGTGGCCTCAAAATGTGGATGATGTCATGTGTAGAGGTTGGTACGGTATTTTGATTAGCAATTGGGGGGCATGCTGGTGAAGACCACAGCAATTGTAGCCTGTCCAAAACCAAAGACCAGAGCAGTGTAAGCTGGTGTTTGACAGGGTGAAGCAAGCCCTCTGTGGGAAGCTTATCCTGTTTATACCTAACTTGTCTTACCCTTTCATCCGCAGTAATGAAACGTGGGCTTTTGGATGTTTTACAGCAGGAGGTAGAAGGGGGTCAACCTGCCGTAGCTGTACATTAGCTGTAAGCCGGCTCAGACAGAGGTTAAGTACAGAAGGTGGGAAAACAGTGCTTGGCGATACAGTGGTAGGTCAGCTACTAGCTCCTGGGATGCTCTTTCACGCTCTGGTCACACCATGCCTATGGCTCAACTGCATGAAGGATGCCAATGTGCAGGTCACTGGTATGGTATAAGGCATTGAAGCTGGGTAACCGGATGGTCGTGGCTGACTTCCTGTCTCGCTCAGCAGTGGGAGAGGGGAGTTGGCTTCTTCTGGCTTATGTCTCTAGTGGGGCTATGGTGCAGGGGGATTGAGTTAGCCTGCAATCAAACAGCTGGATAGAGTCAGGTAACCAGAGACATGCAATATAAGGAGTGTGATAACCTTGTTCGGGTTACAGTAAACAGAAAAACTTAAATAGGTTTAATAATCCTGTGAAAACAACATATGGGAGTCAACGAGAAATTGCTCTGTTTTGAAACCTGCCCTTAGTGGCCACCTGGTGCAACTGCAATTTTTGTCACTTCCGCATTAGCTGCTGGTAGCACTCACTGTGTTTGGGGCTCGGTTTGAAATCCCCCTCTACTTCCTTTTCCTGAGTGTGAGCAGCTTGGCCTCAATGTAATACTGTATGCTGTGATTAATATGGTAAAAGCTTAAAATATTGTGCCGTAACATGAGAGACTCTGATATTTCCAGCAACCAAAATGCTGTTCTACTGCTGTTCCAAATAACTACCATAATAGCTGTTTAAAGCTAAACAATCCAGCGTCATTCTAACAGTAGGAGTGTCAGTATGTCTATAAAGCCTTTTGTGACATAACCACAATGAAAACCAAAATCCCTGGCATGCATCACACATTTCTTCAATGATTACAGTTGTAAAATCTTGGGATAACTCCTTTTTGTCTTATTAAAAACCGTAGAAATAAAAAAGTAAAGAGGTGAACCAGAGTGTCTGACTGTCCTAATTTAATTTAAGACCAAGTTACGGTTTTACTTCGGCTTAAAGCCAGAAAATGAGAGTTCGACCTTTCCTGTCAAATGTTTGATTGTTGTAAAACCATATCGCTTCTATTGCCGGTCTAGGCAGAAGAACAGAATAGAGTAGAATAGAATAGATTGATATCCTTGTGGTTAACACACAGTACAGACAGTGTTTATGAATCTCGTTCCAGCAACAGTCTTTTCAATAAACAGCCTGACAATCTGATTTATAGCTGCAGTCCACTAGACTTAGTTAACATCGCTCCTCTCTCTCTCTCTCTCTCTCTCTCTCTCTCTCTCTCTCTCTCTCTCTCTCTCTCTCTCTCTCTATCTATCTATCTATCTATCTATCTATCTATCTATCTATCTATCTATCTATCTATCTATCTATCTATCTATCTATCTATCTATCTATCTATCTATCTATCTATCTATCTATCTATCTATCTATCTATCTATCTATCTATCTATCTATCTATCTATCTATCTATATTAGCAGTACTTCTAAAACACATACACTTGCACTGAACACAAGCACAGATTTGCCTTTATTAAAACTTCAGATTCTCCAATCGAAGAATGGGTTTAGGTACACTTGGCTTAACCATCATCTTGGCTTTAAAAATATTTCGTAAATAACTCCAGCATTTTTGCTGAATATGTAAACAGATAAGGATTACTAACATGGCATTTCAAATTTGCTGTCAAAATATTTATTTTGAATGGGCATGATTGTTTCCACTTTTTTTAAGTTATGCATTTCAGTATTTCCATACAAACAGCTGGACCCATCTAATTGGCTCTTCCTCTCATCAAAACAGAGCAGTTGCATCTGTATGTACTGATTCCGCAAACTTAATGAACAATAGTGGACTGCTGTGGACTTCATTGCCAGGAATGTTTGACTGAACAACATCTTAATAAAATCACTTTGACAGAAGGAATTACGGAAGGAAATTAGTGGGGGATTCGGGGCAAAATGCCCCTGAAAAATCTGAAATTGCCCTTAAAATTCATTAGATGGTGGCTTCTAATGCCCCGTAGAATAGAGAATCATTTTTCAGTGAGGATTCTGGTATTTATATGCATTTGCAAAGCCAGAAGTTAGAAATAGATAGCTCACCATTGGTAGTACTTTACTTCACACACAACTCCCACCCCTGCCTCCTACGCACGCCAGCAATAATTTCATAGGGCCGGCCAAATCAGCCATGGATGGATCGCTTTGTTTACAAGATCCCTAGCATTAGTAGAATATATATAAATATGTTTTATATGTCTCTAACTATATTAATAATTAATATAATATAATATAATGTAATATTTTCTGTACAGTTTACCCCCCTTTCTTCTTCCTCACTTAAAATGTTCAGTTCTGTGTATGTTAGACAGATTGTAGCCCATGATTTCCCATTGTTATTGGTTCCCTGGCCGTACCCTGATATAGGAAAGAGGTATGATCCAAAATGCCCCTAAAACATATTTCACAGGAGGGGGGGGGGGGGGGGGGGGGGGAAGCACCTGGTAAAAAACAAGTGAAGAATTAAGTCCCAAGACTGCAGGTCTATAAGAATACACAAGTGTTCTTTTTTAGTAAATAAAGTATGTAGAATAGGTACAGCATATCCGTCTGCACTCACACAGACACACTTTATCTACAGTATGTATATACTGTACTTCTTTCTTTCTTTCTTTCTTTCTTTCTTTCTTTCTTTCTTTCTTTCTTTCTTTCTTTCTTTCTTTCTTTCTTTCTTTCTTTCTTTCTTTCTTTCTTTCTTTCTTTCTTTCTTTCTATGTCTCTCCCTTGGTGGTCCCATCTTTTGAGTCATACTCCATGTTTGATGTCCAGTCATTATCACAATCACATTACCCATTCTATGCTGCTGTATAGGGCTACTGTATATGGGGCTTTTGTGTGTGTGTTGTACTGTCTCATCTTAAGGCCAATGTAATTAGCAGTCTGACCCTGGTGGCAGCAAAAGACAGCGCCAGCACTGCTGATGACCCCTAATAACCCCACTGTTTTGTGTGTGTGTGTGTGTGTGTGTGTGTGTGTGTGTGTATGTGTGTGTGTGTGTGTGTGTGTGTGTGTGTGTGTGTGTGTGTCTGTGTGTGTGTGTGTGTGTGCGTGTGTGTGTGTGTGTGTGAGTGTGTGTGTGTATTTATGTGTGAGTGTGTGTGCATATGCCTCCATAGCCTTGAATCAGAATGGTGGTCTTTCAGCATTGTGAATGCTATACTCTGCTCCTGTTGATAGGAGCTTTGATATCCAAACATGCCAACGGTGTTAACATCATAATGTCGATCAATTAAATGATCACAACCTTAGCTGCAAATAGTAAAACATATGTTTGGGAATCCTTTGAAGTTCCACTGAGCCATCTGATTTTAATAAACACTCCCACCTGCCTAATCTCCTGTTGAATTTAAAAATGTTTGACTGAAAGGGGAATGCCACTATTGGGAAAGCAAATGACCACATTTACCCTATTCAAAGGACCTTACCCTGTAACCCATGGATTGGCAACCCGATGGCACATTTACCAGCATGGACATGCAAAGCCATTTTGTGGCACAGGAAAAAGCATGAACTGAAATATGTTTCTGCCACGTTTTATTCTACACTGTATGGTCCCATAATTGTTGCTGAATTACGTTAGTGATAGAATCGATCAAAACAGCATTACGTATTAAAGGAGAAATAAGTGATATGGTCCTTTTAGCTAACTTCCTGTCAGTGACTGCAGTAAGCAGTCCCCTACCTCGTGCCTACCTCAGCACTAGAGGAACGTGCAGCCGTCTTCGTCAGATAGTGCTGCAATGGAGAGCAGCGAGTCATTGTTCACTGGCTCAGAGACCCGCCTCTTTATAGAGCTCTGTTTCCTGTCTCCTAATAATAGAGAATAAATATCAGTGCAAAAACTGACATTTAAATGAGATGCTCATTGGCAAACATCACTGGCACACAATCTTCATATTTGTAAATTGGCAGTCTCCCATAAAACTCCAAGAAACAAATGTAATCTAAAATAATTTGTTTGTTGACAAAAAACCAAATATTTGTGAGGAAGTTAATAAAAAAGCATTTCACAGTGTATGATCAAAAACAGACAATATCTGAGAACTTTATTTTCTTCCTGAACTGAAGACCTTATACATACTAAAAGTAGAATCATTTTACAAACTGAATTCCGCTGGCTACAGCCGTAAATCTGCTTTTAAAATGATCAAATAATTCCGATTATATCCCCTTTGAAAACATTTTGAACATTGTGTAGCAGAAAAAACCCTAGTATATGTGCAGCAAGAAGTAAGCTTCCATTATTCTATTGAAAAGCATCCAGTGTCTGTAAATGTCTCTTCACCAGTCTTTGGTTGGACTGAAAACCTGCATACTCTCTGCAATCTCTGTCAAACAGTTTTGAAAGAGTAAATCAAACAAGATGAGTAGATTAAGTTGACAGGCTATGGTTGTAGTTTACATGAACTGTATTTTATAACACACCATGGTATTTATCTGCCAGCAAATAATAATGGCAATTTGTAAGAGGTAAATAAGTAATATCACAGATCATCAGTGGCTCCCCACCCAGACTTAACAATGAGGTTAACTCAGTTTGACCCTATGATTCACTCCACTGAAGTTTGGAGATTCTAATAGCAACTATCTTTAGCCCTGCTCTCTGTGACTGTGTGACTGTGTGTGTCCTGTCTCCAACATGGCCTCGGGCATGTTGTTGCTTACCTCATTAAACCATGAAAGAATCACCAGACCACCATCACACACACACACACACACACACACACACACACACACACACACACACACACACACACACACACACACACACACACACACACACACACACACACACACACACACACACACACACACACACACACACACACACACACACACACACACACACAGCAGCCTATTGTGCTTGTGTGGCTGCGCTGCCATAGTGATTAGTGTCCAAGTCTCTTATGTCAGGAAAAAGATCCAAAATGTCACTGAGAAGCCATTCACACACTGATGAGCTACATGCTAAGTGTGTATGTCTTTGTGTAGCCCATACAGACCACTCAGAGCTGAAAGGATCATTTCTCTTCGTTAGTGTTGGTTATTAATATGTAGCCTGCAGACACAAAATGACACACAAGTGGCTATGCATGGCCCGGCCCCCTTGGGAGTATATCAGTGCATGAAAAAAGGCTTCACCCGCACATGTAGATAGACAGACAAACAAGCAAAGCACATGAGTATAAGCCTTTTTTGAAGAGTAATAACTTGAATTCAAACTTGTTAATCAAATCAGTAGCCTTTCCCCTAGAAACAAGAAATACGGCCAAACAATTGTATTCATTCATCCATGCACTCATACGCCCATTTCCATGTATATGGAGGACTATTGTAGTTGCAAAGGTCTCTGATACACAAATGCCTTGTTTCCACTGAGCGGCTTGGGTCGGTGCGGCTCAGATCGGATCAGCTTGGTTACCCTAGATCTTGCTTGCATTTCCACCGCTGACTCTACCTTGAGGCTAAGTAAATATGGTGACATCATAGCAGCGGGACACAGTGTAGCCCGCTGATTAACTCAATGAAGAGGAAAAACGCCACAAAATAAACAAAAAGCTGTTCGCTGACATTTTCCACTAAACAGAAGACTCTCTTCACTCTCTTTACCTTGGTGACTACACACAGCGGTTTAAAGCGGAAATTATTTTGTGGACAAATCAACAGACTGCAGTGTGTAGCTCAACCCTTTCGGGACCCTTTCAGATTGCTTGGTACCCCAACAGAAGGGTCCCGGAAATAGAAGTGGCTCAGTTCGCTTATTTTGGGACCCTACCCAACCTTTGACCATGGAAATGCAAATAAAAGTGGGCTGAGCCGCACCGAACCGCTCGGTGGAAACAAGGCTAAAGAGAAATGAAGTCCCTCCAGAACTGTTGTGGAAGATCAAGTCTATTCAGTTTTATAACTACAGTGAAAGCATCCAGGTAGCATTCTCACTAGTGAACTGAATGGTTCTAACTGGAGGTACAGGCTTTCTTCCGTTCCACACTGTTCATGGTTTGATAAAGCCATCTTCCATAAACAACAGACATCCCAGCCTATTGTTATCAAACCAGACACTGTCCAGTCCTCGGCTGTACCTTGATATCCTATCCATGAATGTCACAAACAGGAAAACGGTGACAAAGGCCATTCTTCTCACAGACCAGTGCCAACCTTTACAAAGCCTTACAGTAAGAATCTCTCCCTTAGGGTGTATAGAGAAAAGCTGGATTTTGATTATTTTAGACACTGATTTTTAACTGTAAAATATGTTGTCAGGTGACCTCTATGACCAAACATGTTGAAAAAGGTGTATCACTGCATAAAGTGTAGTAAATCTTTTAATTAGACTGAATCATGGTGGAAATAAAAATCTGGAAAGAAAGTTACAGAAGTAACGTGTAGCATTTTTTTGTATTATATTTTATCTTTTGTACATAATAAATTATAAATTCTACTATTAACAGCTTCCAGCACAATACAGCATGCAATTACTTGCGTTTGCGCAATCCAAACTTGGGTACCAAAAAAGGGGTTCATTGGCTAACCTGATTTTGTCAACCTTTCGTTGGGGTACCAAGCCATCCCAAAGGGTTCCAAGAGGGTGGAGCTACACACAGCAGTCCGTTGATTGGTTGACAGAATCATCATTTCTGTGCGAGAGATAAACCACTGTGCAGTGATGAACTCGGCAAGTAAAAATGTTGCTGCACAGCTCTTTGTTTACTGTTTTTCCTTTTCATAGAAATTATTGGCGGGCTATATTGTCTCCCGCTGCTACGATCTCACCATAATTTTTTTATTGCTGCATAGAGCATAGACTGTTTACAAGGGCCAGTGCCATTCAACGGTTCTGGCCGTCCGGCATAAACCAATCCCAAAGTGACCACTAAAGTATTTCAATTCATTCCAGGGTGGCATGAGTTTATGAATTAAACCACAAATGTCAATCTCATGGCGCTGCTAGAACTAAAGTCAAGGAATCACCAAAGTGATTAGGGTTCATCCTTTAAATTGTCTTCAAAAATGCGTATTTGGTGTTCTACATATTTTAGTTTACGAACAAAATTTTCCAGAACAAAGCAACTGACCTTTCCTGCTATCCATAGAGCCACCCTGCTAGCATAGCCAAAACTCTGAGGCGCAGCATACACACAAATATAAGTGTGTATGCTATAAAGCTGATGTTCTTACAGCTAAGTGTTGTTACAGAGAGCTATGGTTGGTTCTGTAAAAGCTAGAGTATTGGAACAGAGGTAAGAGCCTTTATACAAATCTAGCTTCCTTCCCTTCTGTCTCTTTATCTGACAGAGTTTTTATGGAAAGAGGGATGATGGGCAGCGAGCAGATAGCTTAGCACATCATTATGTTGTTAGAGCCCTGTCTACATCGATGACCTCAGTGGATATGGTTACATGAAACAAGTGTGTTTTCCTCAAAAATTAAATAAACCGTCTTTGTCAATTCTAAGTAATTACTCAAGCACAAAAAACTATTTAGATACAGATATGTGTAAGTAATTTAGTAAGTTATGAAGGTTTTAAAGATGGATTAAAGATGGATTCTGGATATTTAATGATAGCTGGCGGTTACAAAGCCCGCTGCCTGCTAGAAGAGAAACGTGGTTCACATTTCTTTCAAGAGTTTCGAACAACATGTGAGATGGGGAGGGGGCTGACGTTGCTGGGTGTGCAGCCAGTTCCAGACTAAAACAACGGCAGTTAGACCTTGTTGTCCCTCCATTGTTAATGTGGCACAGTAGTCTGATGTTCTTTCACTTTTTTTGTATATTTGTTTTCCTCTGGAGAAAAGGCGGATCTGGCTGTAGGCCCACAGACCTAGACTGATGAAAGGCATGACAGGTGGAATGCTAACTAGGCTAGCAGGCATGAAGCAGGCCAGGGTGCTAAGGTATTATTTATTTATGTACTCTAAATAGAATTGATGAAAATACAAAAGTAGGTTAGTAGTGCACTTTCTCTCAATGTTCTCATTATATTTAGACTGTTTTTACTTTTATAGATGTTGCTGCAGAAACTCAGGATGTGCGTGTGTGTCTCTGTGCATGTTGAGGTGGAGACACCACTTAGGTCAGGGTCTTAAAGAGAGAAAAAAATAGATCCCAAAAAGCCAGGTAATAGCTTAAAGCTGCGCTCTCTCTCTCTCACACACACACACACACATGCACGCGCACACACACACACACACACACACACACACACACACACACACACACACACACACACACACACACACACACACACACACACACACACACATACATAAGTAGCGGTAGTAGTAGTGCTATTATTGTAATTGCGCTGCCACTTTGTCTGTGTGTCACCATCATCCCGCCCCTAAATCTGACTGGACAACAAAGTGTTTGAACAGCCAATTAGGACACAGAAATAGCCAGCGTTAGTGACAGCTGGTATTAGTGAATGGGTTAGGTAGAGGTCATTTTGGTGGATGTCTGGTAGTAAATCACATTGTCATAAAACACATTTCCTTTTTAATTTTAGTTTCAATGGTGAATATATATATATTATGTATATATACAGTATAGGTCAATAGGAGATCATGCTAAGATAATGCAAATGATTAGGCTTTCTTTGTTGTGTTGTTGTTTACTACTGTTTGAATTGATATGATTTACATTTGTTGTGTAAATGTAATGTTTTTAATATGTTTTCCAATAATTTTTTTGTTTTATTATAATTGTTGACATTTTAAATGAGATGGAATTATTTTAAATGAAAATATGTTGCCCAATTGTAATTTTTAACGCTTTATTCAATTTGCAATGAATGGTAAGTCAGCTTTGCAGCAATACAAATGGTGTCTCAACTATTCCAGGGTAATGTCTCAAATGTACCATACACGGTTGAGACAAAAATCCAACTTATGTTAATGAGCTAATAGTGGAAAATATAAACTACTTCTGGATATTATTTATTGATAATATTTTAGGACACAAGCAAAGGAAATATCTTGTGAAAAATCAATTATTTTCAGTAACTAGTTTTTGTGTAGAAATCGGAAAAGCAAAAAGTGTCTCAACTATAGAATGACAAGACACACGATCAAAACCTGCAACTTTTTAAAGCTCCTGGCAATTTCCAATGTGGAAACATAAGACAGAGGAAGTCGAATATTTTCCTTATATATTTTGTTTCCTGAGATGTTCCTGAACCTGTCTCCCCCTGTCTGCAATTTGTGTTAATGTTTTCCAGCTGTAAGTAACTCATTTCCACTTTGCTTTTGGAACTATTGTGTCCATCAACACTATTCTCAAAAATTAAGGAAATTTAGTTTGTATTCTGACATTATACATTTTTTATTTAGTTACATTTCCAGTTCCAATGCTTTACATAGTATGAACCAGCTTAGCATTAGCATGGTGCATGAAAATGGGAAACTGTTCAGAGATCTAAATAACCTCACAATTTACTTGAATTCAGTTATAAACAAAAATATTGGACGCATATAAATGTTGTCCTGATGATGTTGCTGGATGGAAAGTCAGAAGATCAACATTTTTTCTACATTAACTATGTGTGGACACATAACTACATAAATGTGTGTTCCTGCTTTCTGCTGACAGAAGCATAAAATAACCCCCCCACCCCCCAAAAAAAAAATAGGTTGACTTTTCTTGTAATTCAGCTGAATCCTATATGCACAACTTGTATTTTCTGTAACACTGTCTATTTCTCATTTATTAATTTTCCATTCCCCATGCTTTTTCTTGGCATCTGAGTAAAGGAGGGAGGACATTCATGATAGATTCTAAATACATTTCCTCATCCTCCTCCAACTGTCTGTGTTTGAAAAAGGATAACATTTCAAACACCATTAACAGTCATACATTTTCAGTTTTCTGTGTTCATTTCAGTGTTCAGGATGTTTTTGCTTGCTATAAGTGAAATGTCGAAATGTTTTATGCAAATTATGAAGCCAGTTTTTGGCGTACTTCTACTTCTGCTATATACTGCTTTATTCAGATACAATGAAATGCATGGCATGTAACTAGGCTAAACATCTAATGTGATATGTCATGGACAAAATGGACATGAAAATGAACTCAAGATTATTTAGAATATATTAACAGTCTTCAAAAAGTGCAACCTTTGTAATAAATGGAGGCAATCCCACAAATGCTGTTTTCAGTCAGCATTTTTGTCTTCCCTTGGGTGTGAGTCATTCCTACAGTCACCTATTAGTGACCTTTCTCTCAGTGTTAAGATGGGGAAGAGTTGGAGAAGGGGAAGAGGATTCTGGGAAACACTTTGTTATTTATAATGTTAGGTTACAGTTTTTCTCAGTTGCTTTGGTGCTTTTCTCAGATCAGAATGAAAATTCTCATAACTATTAGCTCAACCTCCGCAACATTTAGTCATTTGAGCACATCATAGTAGCAATTTCTCCTTCCTCTGAACAAATTGCAAATGCTTTTGGACATGTATCAGTTGCTTTCATACAATTCTCTGCTGTTTTATAACATTGTCATTTGCTTATGTCATGTCAGTCAAAATTAACTATACTTATGGATGCTGAATAGTCGTTCCCAATAAAACTAATAGTCTTCATTTCATTGCTTGAGTCATTACATACAAAATTGTTGAACTAGTTATCAAATTCTTTCAAGCAAATTGACAGACAGACAGGAACGTCTGGATGTGCCAGAATGATTTACCTATATACGTTTAGTTACAATATGTCCTGTTATATTGTTCACATTTGTGCACAGCTCTACCAAAAGTATTGTATAGTGCTGTCTTGAGCATTTTCAGGTAGTGTCACCGAGTTCTGACCTTTTTTTTGCATTGCAAAACACTAAGAGAATAAACTGTCATAATGAAAACATGACAAAGCCATTTGACTATCTTGTTCATAAACGATGGTGTCAAGACTTCTCATTTTGATGACACTGGCAGTTTCATTGACATGAATGCTTGCTTTTGAGGAATATGCTATTCATTTTGAGCAAGTGACGTACTTTTGCAGGTTATCCACTAGGTTTTGCAGTTTGCACTAATTGTTTTGAGAAATGCACTAACTGCTGTGCAAATGTTAATAGTGATGTGAGAAAAGCACCAAAGTGACTGAGAAAAACTCAGTCACTCATAATATGAGTCATCCTGACAATGAGTCTTTGAACATTTCTTAGCAATCCGCTTAAAAGTTGTTGAGATATTTCAGCATAGACCTAATCTGCTGACCAACCAACCGAATAACAACTCTTCTGTCACCAAAAAATCAACGCAACGCAATGAATGCCATTGAGAACAGACTGTTTAAACATGTTTTGTGGTTTTTCCCTTCAACCTGCCATGCCCATATTCACAACCATGGGTTTTCTACCCCACCTTCGATTGTGTCTCTTAAAGATTTAACATTCTGCGCAAAGCCCCACAGGGATGAATTCTCTTCAGAGATCTTTTCTGGCATAGGATCTATTATTCAATTCAATTGTATTGTTCTTTATTATCCCCTTGGGAAGCCTGTATTGGACTTCTATTAACAGATAGTATGTTCGACCATCCTGCTCATTTCTAAACTGTATTGTATGGTCAATAATGTAATGGGGTACACTATTGCAAAATGTAAGGATATCTGCCTATTTTTGTTTAAATATACAGTGATAATTCTGTCATTACATTTATTAAACACCTGCCAAGCAGATTTCTCATCATCAGACTTTCTTTTAATCTTTCCGGAAATACAGAACATGCTTTTCAAATCAAAATACTTTTTACAAATTCACAGCTCTCTTCAGAAAATGCTCATAAATAAGAATAATATATGGTCTAGAATATAAAAAGAAACATGGTATGGTCATTGACAAAACTATACAAGCATGCTTACATAAACACACACACACACACACACACACACACACACACACACACACACACACACACACACACACACACACACACACACACACACACACAGAGCGAGTTGTCTTCAGGGTAGTTAATAAAGTTGTTTTTATGAGGCTCAGGTAACTAAGGCCCCTGATCTTGAGTGGAGGAGACACCAGGCCAATAGAAGGCCACCCAGCTTTCATGTCTTGTCTGCATAATCCACCTAGCAGCCAGGCAGAGCATGCACACACACACACACACACACACACACACACACACACACACACACACACACACACACACACACACACACACACACACACACACACACACACACAAAGATGGAGGGCTTCCCAAGCTTTACAGCATAAAGATGGCAACCAAGAAGCTTTCTGAACCACAGATGGTGACCAACAGGTTCTCAGACAGTCAAACAAGTAATTACTTGTCTGAAAGTGAAGACATTTCCTCAGACCAACATGCCACTATGTCATTTGGATCACTAACTTGAACTTTTTTTTCACAGCATAATGTTAGAGTTGGGATCACAGTCAACTGATGGAAATTGACAACTGCTCGTTTTCTTGACTTCTATTAATTGTACCTGTTTGCGTTCCTCTGTGTCTGTGACTGCAGGTTATTGACTCCAAATGCAACAAACTTCTTCCAC